>NW_020628818.1:5010978-5311900 GCF_003573695.1 Papaver somniferum
GCTTTTCCCCTCTCTTTACAACCACCATTGCACCACCACCATTCCATTAAGCTGACGTTCACACTCAGCTAATCAACTCTTTTGACACGGTCCAATCTTTGACCGGACACAAATACGGTCCACACCGAAGAAAAGAACAACCCACGTAATAATTCCTCCTTACTCGGTCACTCTCTCCTCACGCCGTCGTTGAGACTCTTGACCTAACAAACCAATGTGAAAATTATGTCTAAATTCTTCATCATTTTTAATAGCTCTTTGAAATAATTTCAGTCTCATTTTTTGTTTTCTCTTCTTCTTCTTCTTCTTCTTCTTCTTAAGCTCCAATGAAGAGAAAACCCATTTGTTTTTTCTGATGAAGATTATTACACTTTTAACAGTAATCTTCATTACTGATTTTACACTACTTGTTAATGGTTATGGTTCTTCTTCAACTCTAGCTATTGGTTATGGTTCACAAACTGTTTGTGGAATTGTCGCTGAAGAAACAAGACAAAAAATTCAATGTTTTGGAAGAAATGGAAGTGTTTTGATTCAACCCAATTTTTCTTATGAAGGAATTTCTGGTGGGAAGGATTTTTTCTGTGGATTAACTTCAGGTGGGTCTAGTTTTTTCTGTTGGGATTCTGTATTTTCAGTGAAAAGGGTGTATTTTAATACTACTGTTAGATTGAGAGATTTATCAGTTGGAGAAGATCATGTTTGTGCAATTAAAAATGACACCGGTTTTGTTGATTGCTGGAGAGGTCAAAATGGTAACTTTCCTTCTCCGGTGATTCCAGAAAAGTTTCAGTCTTTAACTTCTGGTAATGGTTTTTCTTGTGGGATTTTGAGTAGTAATCAAACAATTCATTGTTGGGGTATTAAAAATGATATTGCTTCTGATATTCAGAACAAATTTGGTAGTATATCCATGTTGAGTTTAAATGCTGGAGCTTCTCATGTTTGTGGTTTTAGTACAAATGGTTCTTTGATTTGTAATGGAAATAATGCTTCAGGGCAGTTGAATTTTCCTAGTTCATTGAATTCGACTTGGGTTTTGGAGAGTTCTAGTTTAGCACTGGGATTGAATCATACTTGTGCTATTACAAAACCGAATGGTACTGTTGTTTGTTGGGGAGGTAATGGGGGACTTACAGGAAATGTTACACAAGGTGTACCATTTGAGTCATTGGTTGCTGGTTCGGATTTTACTTGCGGATTAACAACGTCGAACCTTTCAGTCATCTGTTGGGGAGCTGGTTTTTCTATGAATACTACTGCTAATTCAAGAAATGGCCTTCCGTTGCCTAAAATTATTCCAGGTCCATGTACTCAATCTTTATGTAGCTGTGGTGTGTATCCTGATTCAGATACACTATGTTCTGGTTCTGGAAATATTTGCAGGCAATGTGAAAGTGATATTGGAACTCCATTGACACCCTCACCACTACCGCCCTCACCATCATCGCCACCTCAGGAACCCAGGAGACAATCATTTTGGACAGCTAGAAACAAGGGTTTATTGGCATTTGCAATCGTTGGATCAGTTGGAACTCTTTTGGGTATTTGCACTGTTATTTACTGTCTTTGGACAGGAATTTGTTGTTGTCGACAAAAAAAGATTCATAATTCAGTGCAACCTACAATTACTAGAGGCAATTCTAATCCTACCCAAAGTGGAAGTGGTTCTTTAACTCCTCCGTTTTCAAGATCATCCACCATTAGACGCCAGACTTCGCTAGCAATGAGACGCCAACGAAGTGGAACTTCATCAATTCGTGGCGATAGAGCTCAGGAATTTTCTCTGTCAGACCTTGCTTTAGCTACCAATCAGTTCTCCCTGGAGAACAAAATTGGTGGAGGAAGTTTTGGATTGGTCTACAAGGGAAAGCTCAGCGATGGCCGTAAAGTTGCCATTAAAAGAGGTGAGAATAGTTCCAAGCTTAAAAAACTTCAAGAGAAAGAATCTGCATTTCAATCAGAACTAGAATTCTTATCGCGTCTCCATCACAAACATCTAGTTGGGTTGGTGGGATTCTGTGTAGAGAAAGATGAGAGGCTTCTTGTTTATGAATACATGAAGAATGGTGCACTCTATGATCATTTACACTCGATGAGCAACGTTGAGAAAAGTAGTAGTATTTTGAACTCATGGAAAATGAGGATCAAAGTTGTATTAGACGCCGCTAGAGGGATCGAATATCTTCATGTCTACGCGGTTCCACCTATAATTCACAGGGATATCAAGTCATCTAATATCTTACTAGATGCAACTTGGACTGGCAAAGTATCCGATTTTGGGTTATCACTAATGGGACCTGAAGTAGAAGGAGAGTCTATCTCGATGAAGGCAGCTGGAACAGTTGGGTATATGGATCCGGAGTATTACAGCCTGAATGTATTGACTCCAAAAACTGATATTTATTGCTTGGGTGTAGTGTTGTTGGAGGTATTAACCGGTAAGAGAGCGATATTGAAAGACGAAGACGATGGGGGAAATTTGATTAGAATGGTAGAATTGGTAGTTCCAAAGATTGTGAATGGAGAATTGTGGGATTTGTTAGATGTTAGAGTAGGGAAACCGGAGGGGAATGAAGCTGAGGCAGTGGAGTTGGCAGCTTACACAGCTTTGCGTTGTGTGAATGTTGAAGGGAAAGACCGGCCAACGATTTCTGATATCGTAGCTAATCTTGACAGAGCTCTACTACTTTGCGAGGAGATGGATTTTGATGGCATCACCATTGTTTCAGAGTGAAATTCAAACCCAAGTATTGAATATAATTCTTTGACATTGTTTCGATTTTTTTTTTTCTGTATAGGATAGTTTCATACTTATATCATTTTTTTCTTTACTTCTACTCATTGTAAATTTTTGATATAACACTTTCTTGTATCTTCAAATTTTAGGAGGAATCATTTTTTTCAGTTATTATTTCTCAACATGATTGAATCAGCAGACTACATGTAAGTTTGTATAGCAGTTTAAAACTCGTAAAACTCAGACTGTCTGGAAACTGAACAAATTTATTATCGCGTTTAGCAGTAAAAAGTTCACCATCCAGATGATAAAACTCCTTATTCACAACCTTAAAGTTACAATAGCATTACCTATGATCCTTGGTAAAATTTACATCATTCAAGCCATTACATAAAAGTAGTTGCAAGTCCACAGCAAATTTTTCAGCAAAATTCGAATTTCATAAGAAGCTTTACCGATTTATATTTCTCTCCCTTGCGGCTGTATAGTGGAACTGCTCTGATCCCTGCTCGCAGCTCAGAAACGGGTAAACAAGTCTGACCTCCAAAATCATCCTTCCCTGTTGGATCAGATTCATGGACTTGAATTCGCAGCAAAGCAAGCTCAGGAACAGATAATGGGAATTCAAATTCTTGATCCCAAACAGGTGTCCAATCATCATTGATTGTTTCTGTTTGCTTCAGAACTGAATCACATTTCACGCCAGCAATACCAATCTGTCAAAATTCGGTAAGTCAGTTAGAAATAACAAATGCGCGGTTAAACTGACTTCAAGATTTATCTAAGAATCTTACTTTTGTGTAGAAATCTGGCGGGGAGAACAAATCAAAATGTGTATGTTTGAAATCCAAGTGCCACCCTTCTCCCATGTATAAGTTTACCTGTTAGCAGTAGACAAAATTCGTTAGCAAAATGAATGTTGCACATAGTAGTGATGGTTAGATCAGGCTAGCTATACCTTCAAGGTTTTCGCCACCGGTAAACTGTCACTGAAATGGGAAAAGTGGTGATATGGACCAGAATTTTCAAGGAGAAATTGTGGTTTTTTAACATAGCCAGACCCTCCATTGGCTCTAAACATTCCGTGCATCATCCAGAGTGACCTTCCATATCCCTGTATCCAAGAACATAACATTGTGAAACATATTTCTACTAGCTCAAAAGGAAGAGACGAAAAATGGAGATTCTCCGGTACCTGCATATTAAGCGCAACCATTTGAGCTCCATGAATCCACCCCATTAATGGGTTGTAATTTGATGAGGTAATTCTACTGCCTTTTGGATAAATCCTAAGAAAATTCTTCTGTGTGAACCTACAAAAATTTGGTCATTAGCTAGATCCACGACAATAAGAAGAAACTTGACCAAACAGTGCAAATTGAACAAGGTTTAGGTACCTGACTACATGAGATTTATGAGTCTCTGTGGCTTTTTTAAATTTCAGTTCGTTCCAGCTGATACGACATGTTTTGTCAGGAACCACCCTTAAGACTTCATGCACTTCACCCTTGCTTTTTGCACCATGAATAGCAATTAGAGCTTCATACTTGGGTGGTGCAATGAGCTGCAATGCAGACTCCCCACCATCATCTGAATCTTCGTTCTCCTCGCGATCTTTCTTTGGCTATACAAAACAGTTCTGACTCGGTAAGAAAAGTTTAAAGAAATGAAATGACTTTTGAATTTGCTGTTTTACTACCTTATGGCTTTTTTCAAGGTCAGAAACTTCCTCTCCCCACGGTTCGTCCTTTTGGTGGTGGGAACCCATCTCCATTTCCTTCGTATCCTCAGGTTCTTGCCGCTTTTTTGGTGGTTTAGTTGAGATAAGGATCCGATATTTCAACGATTCGGGTGAACGGGATTCTGCTGAGCCTTCTTTGGCAGGGTTAAACAACATCTTTCCATATGTTTCAGTTATCATCTACAAGTGAATCCGGTTAATTTCTAGTTGGCAAAATGGCTCATTACAAAATCCAAAAGAGTAAAGAACAGAACAGTAAACTCTACCTTAGCTACTTTTGACTGAAGATCCGGAGTAAGATGGTCTTCTAGAGTTATTACAACAGGGTATGGTGAAGCGACAAAAGCATATTCTTTGATAGATCTCAAACATTTTATGAGATCAATTCGAGTTGTTAACGTCCTAAAATCCAGCAGAGAAAATGATTTCAAACAAAAATGTAGAATAGACGAACAGTTATAGAATGTTGTAAACTATTGCATGTTACAAAGACGAGCCTAAAGTTTATACCATCCATGAACAACATCGATGTAATCTTTCGATGAATTCGGCCATAAATCTAACTCGATTACTCTTACACCTTTCTGGAGAGCCTGTATGATCGGTACGTCGCTGCATTTACTACTTATTTGATTCCCGGTTAAGTACGAATTGTGCCCTGTGTATATGAAATAATGTGACAGTGGTGCAGTCATATCATGGTGAACCTGCAAAATCATAAGCAAAAACGTCTAGGCTTACTAAAAGTTCTAAAAGAACACCAGAATTACATCTGAGCTTACTAAGTGGGTGCCCCATATAATTTCATTCTTCAGTCGAGGTTTGATAAACCCCTAAACCAATACGAGGGTGTCTATAACAATTTCATGAGATAGAGAGTGATGATAATTTGGTACCCGATGACCCACCGACATACGGACAGAATGCGTTAATAATTCTTGATTCGTAAAATGAGTCATTTGTCCAAATATTTTTAAAACAAGATTCAAATGGACGAGAAAAATTTATTTTGAGTGAAATAGACAAGGATGAAACTGGATTCATCCTAACTTAAACTTAAAAAATAGAAAGGATGAAACTGGATGTATCCTGATGTAAATTAAAAATAAAAAAAAAATATTTAAAAATAGGTAGGATGAAACTGTTTACATCTTAATTATTTTTACATTTTTTTCCATTTAAACAGTATCAAAATCTTCTGTTGATTTTGGTTTTTTTAACTAATTTCGTGTTCTCGATTCTATGCACAACTACCATTTGTTTACACTTTACTAAAAGCCTACATGAAAATGATACTATATCTTTTAGAAAATAGTCTTTGCCATGGGAATAACACATCCTCTACCATTATGTCAATTCCTGCACCCAGTAGAAGACCTGTTGGCCGTTGCAATGCACGTATACGTAATATCATTGTTACGTATACGTAAAATCGCACCCTAAGGAGTTGATATTATGTGAAAACAGATGCAATCCGGTAAAACAGAACAAAAAGAAAAAATTGTGCACTCCAAATATCTACTTGGGTGCCGAATTACCTAACAACCTAATCGGATTTAATAAATACTGATAACTGGGATTTTTGTTTGAAGGTGGCAAAGTGATGAATAACATAATTAATCCTCCCTGTAGTCACGGCACATGCGCCGCATGAAACTTTTTGGTCAATTTAAACACATAAGTTAACAGATGACATACCAGAATAGAAATTCCTAGAAAATGATTGTTTATTCGTTATAAAATCATTTTTCTCGGAGACGATGAAGAAGATATAGTTTAGTATTTAGGAAATAATTAACAACTAACCGAGTCACAGGACACGTCGCATATCGGTATTAGCTTAGAATTAGAAATTTAGAAGCCTCATGGTCATCTCTTAACCACCTATGTCAGATACTAAAAGTTCATTTTTTGTGGTATAATAATCCAAGTCCGGTCATCACCCAAATTATTCCGGCAATCTAACATCCTAATATATGACCATAAAGTCTTTCAAGTTTCAACTCGTATTTGTTGCAGCCTGCAGGGTGACAAAAGTTGCAAATGAAGAAAAAATCTCACTGGCCAAAGAATTCCAGTTCCCAAAGGGAGACTTTCATCAGTCGTAGACTTATTATAACTGTTTCTGTCATGACTTTATCAATTGACTTCATAACCCTAAAATGAAAAGTATAATCATAATTAACGAGTTTACCTGGGGTAGAAGAGGAGGATTAGAATCACTGAAGAGAAACCTGAAGAAAGCTTCAAGATTAAACTCTTCTTTTCTATGAAAAATCTTAACATGATGGTGTTGTTGTTTCAGTACTTCATCCATGATCTTTTGTGCGCGTTCTTTTGTTGTATCCTTTTCGCCTTCATAGTGGAATAAGAAATCTTGGAAATTATCAACAGTCATGGTACCGTTAACTGAGTACTGGTTGAATAAGTTGATTACATCTTTTGGTGCTTCAGATGCTCTTAGTTTATACGATCTGTTGAAACAGCAACAGACTGTGAAATTCTGCTTATTCGCCATTTTCTAGAGAGAGGGAGAGAGGGAGTGAAAATGATCTTGGATTGAGTTAAGTTGATAGAGGTTTTGGGTTTTATAAGGGGGGAGAAGGCTATTGTTGCATAGAGCCACTTCAATTGTGCCAAATACTGTACTCAAAGAGCATGGCCGTCATTAAGTTACTCGGGACCGGGGACGAAAAAGTCTGCTTGTTTAGTCGCTTTTAAGACAATTATTGATGAAAGATTTAAGAAATAATATACTGCTGTAAAATGAATGAATGAATGAAGAGTGGATTTCCCCCCTAATATCCCTTGCATCTCTTTCCCTACCTTTACATTTTATTTTATTTTTTCTTTGTAATCCCCACCATAAATATACACTTAGTGGCTAGTAATGGTTGGAGTTCATTGCTTCTATACTTAAATGCAAATGTTTCCCTATTTATTTATTTTTATCTGTGAATAGGATTTGTTATAGGGGAACTGGCTGACTAAGCATGAACACAACATAACAAGATTGATCAAAAAAAAAAAAGAGTGACAAAAACCAACCAAAAGCAAAGCAGTTACGAGGACAACACTTTACGGAACAAAGTACAACTAACTAACAACAACATGAAACAGTAAATACAGAGGGAAACTAAGATGATTCGAAGACCACGAGCTTTCACTTGAGCATGAAATATCGAAGATGCATTCCCTTTTTACAACCAATTTTATATTGGCAGACCCCCAAAAAAGAGAGGCAAAAGCCGACCAAATAAAACAAAAGCAAAACGGTTACAAGGAAAACACCTTACGGAACAAAGTACAACCAACTAACAATA
Organism: Papaver somniferum; assembly: GCF_003573695.1. Classification (NCBI taxonomy): domain Eukaryota; kingdom Viridiplantae; phylum Streptophyta; class Magnoliopsida; order Ranunculales; family Papaveraceae; genus Papaver; species Papaver somniferum. Next base: position 5,018,783 of record NW_020628818.1, read on the forward strand.
ATAGCAAACACTACATATAGAGAGAAATTAAGGTAGCTCGAAGACCACGAGCTTCCGTTTAAGCATGAAATATTGAAGAGGCATTCCTTTGAACATCGGTTGTTTGTGTATCCAATAAGCTACTGTCAATTTGATTTTTTTTGAGTAAGTTTCGAGTTATCGAGAGACTCGTAGTTGAAAGCTCGATTGTCCCTTTCCTTCCAAAGATTCCAAACAACTGCCACTGAGATGAATTGTATCCCAAGAGCTTTTCTGTTGTTAGGGCGTAGATAACGCCAAGAATGAAGCGCATCACCTAATTGAAGGAGAGATGACCCACATTAAGTTGAATTCCTGAAATTAGTTTTACTGTATACGACACCATTTTTGTGCTAATAAAATGAGTTTCCCAAGTCTTTTCCTCTATATATATCTTATAGTTCTTTTGTTTATAACACGTTATCAAAACGTTCAAATTAAAATTGAATCAATATATCATATCTTTAGGTTGGTTCATGTGGGGTACAGTGTTCTGAAAACCGGCCCAGCCGGTCAACCTAGTAAATCGGTGACCCAGTCACTTTTCTGGGCTGGGTCATCAATGACCCAGTAATTTACAAGAAACCATTTTCTTTTTTGAAAATCGGGTGACCCTGCCGAGTCTATACGGTTCCCAAATGGGTTGACTCGTTTCTTTTTTTGCAAAAAGATTTTGTGAGTAGGGAGAGTCGATCCCATGACCTAATACACCTTCAAAATAGCCATAACCACCGAGCCAATTGTTCTTTGGTGATAATAATGCACATAAATAATATACAATAAATTTAAACAACAAAGCATGAACAAGAAACATATACAAATATGACTCAGTGAACCCGAGTTGAACCACTGGTTGAACCGTTTGACCCTGACCCGGTAACTTTTTTGGTTTGATGTCCGGGCCGGTTTTCAGAACATTGGTGGGGTATAGCTAATTGAGAAATTTGTCATGATAGGTGGCCTTGCAAATTGCTTAGATACTATTGGAAACGAAATATAATAGACAGAGTCTTTATCGAGCGATATAGTGTCAACCTCATCGACATAGACTTGATTGTTGGCGGGCGACACTTACACAAGTTACCTCACACCACTCTTTACACAAATTTCATATTACCTATTTCTAAATAAATTCATAAATTTCTCAACGTACTTACTTTTTATTTCATAATCAATGGACTTTTCTGAAAAAAAAGAAGCAAATGCATATAAATCGGTTTAAAAAATAATTAAAAATATATGTTCCGATGTTACAACAACTGGATTATGAGTTCGTTTAAGATATACGAACGTCCAACACTATGATACTGGTACATCCAGGGCAGACACCAAGAGCACCCAAGCTAAAAGAAGTATTCACATAAATATATATGTATCGAGGACAAGAATTTAACCACCAGAAACTGGTGCATGCTAATTTCAATATCGATTGTATGTACTCTAATGAAAATGTTCAACGTTGATCCTGCATGTCCAGAGACTTGGTGATAAATATTATTGATCAACTTTATCAAGTAGATATTCAGTTCAATTATTAGTTTGTTACATTAAATATTAAAGGTCGTTTTAAAAGGTTTTTGCGGCCCTAATACTTTTAAGTTACGGGTGTCTAGCAGATTATGCCGAGAGTAACTTCATGTGGCAAAACAACTACACGCAAGTATCTTTCATTGTTTTTCGAAACAATAAGTAATCATTTTGGTCCAACATTGTTTTGGAAAACTGGTCGAGAGTCAGATGTTGGAGAAATATTAAAACACCAAGATAGGGGCTTTCCAGGAATGCTCCGATAGTATTCCATTGTGTAGATGGGATGTCCTACTTATTAGGTCGGTCAATCTAAGGATCATTACCCAAAACCAACTTCGATTTGGAAGTTGGTGCTACTACGATTGTTGGATATGGAACGTTTTTTTCTGTCTTCCAGATTCATAAAACGACATACTCTGTTGTTTAAAGATCTATAAAGTATGGAATTTTCCCAAAAGTAAATATTACAATCAATACATTCATGGGTATTATCTTGCGATGGAATCTATCAAAAATGGTCAACCTTAGCTCAAGCATAAAATTAGCTTACCCGGAAAAGGGGGTCGTTCAACGAGGTATTTTAACAGTAAACATGTGGATTTAAGGAAGGATGTGGAAATTGGAATTCTGAAGAGAATGTTCTTTATCATTTATAGTCATATAGTGGTTTAGATGCTCATTAAATGCATTAGACTATGCTCATGTGCATTATTATGCACAACATGGTAATTCAAAAAACCCGACGTAATAAGAATTAAACTAACTATGTTGATCAAGATTTGAGGCCTGAGATTAAACCACAAAGAGGGTCACCTGCAAAGAACTATGCGGGTATGAATGATTACATTCAGAACCGACATCTGTGCAGAATTTAAGAGAGGATCTGACAGATTTTGGAAAATCGGCCTGACGAACTTGAAGTTTTGAACGAATCTGTTTTACTGTTTCAATTGTTTTTTTTTTTAAGTTTTTCAGTTACGTACTAATTTCAAGTAATGAATAAACTAATTTCAAGCAATTTTTTTTTAAGTTTTTAAGTTTATTTTATAGTAATATGAAATATAAAATTATATTAAAGATAAGACATTATAGATATCAATATTTGCAACACCTATAGATAATCGTTGGCGGTAGTTGACCGGGTGGCCAAGACTTAGCCGTCTAGGGAAAATTCATCCAACGGCTATTAATTTATCCTTTATATATTCCCACTCATTCTCATTTTAAAATCACACCATTTGCACTAACCTCCCACAAAACTATTCAATCTCAGCCTAATCTCCTAAAAGATGGCTGATTCCAAGTTTACTCTGGACAAAGATTTATCTCTTTGCTAAAACTTTGGAGTATACTATCATCGAGGGGTGAAGGCCGACGGCTGAGTGTGAGTTATTGGAAGAACGTTCAAATAAAACTTTGTATTGAGACCTATAACCTGAATAACCATAATGTATCTGGGTTGTCCTGTCGGTATATAATAATAATCAAAAAAAAGTTATCGAATTTGTAGCTTTAACCGCTAATATAAGTTGATTTCGAAGTAGGGGTGACACAGATGCTGAATTTATAGCGAGATTACGAGAGGATTAGTGAATATTGTCAGAGCACTGCTCGGTCGAACTCGCAAGCGTTGCTATCTCAAGCTTGTTTGTCAAGTTTGGTTGCGAAAACTGTAAGTCTTGATTTCTGGTCTACTTATAGCTGTGTCTCGGATTAGGATAGAATGTGTAGTCGAGCTTTTAGACTTCACGACGTTCATCGATTGAAGACGAAGAACTACTGAGGGGAGCTTGTAGAACTTCATCAACAAAAGGTATGCGAAGACTTGAATTAATCTATCGCTCAAAAGTCTATTTCTATTTTATCTCCTATTGAGACAAAAATCGTATAGCTATATAGACTTTACTTTATACACATTTGATATTTCGAGTTGAGTTTAACTCGCTTACATATTTCTCGAAATATGTGTTGGTAAGCTTTCGCTTTAACCAAGTACATCTTTTATTCTTGACGAAAGTAAAAATATGATCATGTGAAAATCGCCTGGTAACATCTTATATGATTTGTGTGATACAGTTATTTGATGCAGACTCGGAATGTTTCGTATTGATCATTTGATCACTTGAAAATTGCTTTGAAGCTAATAGTTTGTGTGGGACAGCTATTCCCTTCTTCTAAGAATGTTTCAATCATTAAAAATGGGAGTTTAGAACAACTAACCATGATTGGATATAGCACAGTATGCGTACTTTTATACTAACTGTTGCACGTGTATTCCAAGTTCGGAAACAGGTATGCATACTGATTCAACAGTTGAAGTCCGGGAACCATAGTATGCATACCTGTATACGTACTGATTTCAACTGAGTTTGGTCGTGAACGGAAGTTTGCGTACCCGTTTGCACTGGCGAACAGATCAGGTCCGGGAACTCTAGGTATGCGTACCCGTTTGTATAGATGAGTGGGTTAAGTTCTAAAATAGGTTTATTCATGAAAAATACATTTATATAATAAGGAATGCAATCTTTGCAAACCGTGTCCATAATGTTCGTGAATTGATTCGAGTGAATCAAAATCAATTTTTCTTCAATTGTGTCTTATATACTTCTATGAGAATATAAACAATTGAACAACTCTATAACTAGTTTCATTTGAGTCATTTGAACTAGTTGTGATTAAGATGAACAAGGTTGATATGAAAGTGTTCATATGGCTAACTTCGATTAACTATTATTGAGCAACTAAGTGTACACATTTAGGTACGGTTACCCATATCTAAATATAGGTACATTTCATTTGTGTGTAACAAGCTAAGTTTAATCTAACGGTTCAAAGATATTATCTTGAATCTAATCAGGTTTTCATCTAACGGTGAATATTGAATGCGTTTTCACCAAGGTAATATTAATTTCAAACCCTGATTTGAAGACTATATAATGGATAACTCTAACAATTGGGAAACCTAATCCCCACACCTCCTGCGTGATACTAGTTTGGACTACAGTCGATTTTTCTTTAGCCTAGGTTCTTCTAAAACCATTATAGGTTAACGACTTAAAGACTTCATTGGGATTCTGAAGTCATACCCAACTATTTTCTATGTAGTTGCATGTTCTGATCTTACTTTGTTCTATCGTATCGAGTATTATCTTCTCTAAGATTTGCTCGAGATTAAATCTCTGATAGGTAAGATAAAAAGTAATCATAAAGCTCTTCGTCTCATTCTTTGTGATTACACAATATCTTGTTCCGCTACCATACAATTAAGATTATTGTGAGGTGATTGATATTACTAGGTTGTTCTTCAGAAATATAAGTCTGGCGTATCAATTGGTTCCTGTTCACCTTGATTTATCAAAAGATGGAAAAAAAATCGTAGGTATTTCTGTGGGAGACAGATTAATATATTCAATAGACTTTTCTGTGTGAGAAAGATTTGTTTATTAAGTCTTCGACTTTGGGTTGTAGCAACTCTTAGTTTTGGGTGAGATCATCTAAGAGAATCAAGTGCATACCTGCTGGGATTCAGAGGCGTAAGGAACGCGACTGTACCTTAATCAGTGTGAGATTGGCTAGGGCTCGACTACGTTCCAGTCGGGAGTTAACTTGTAGTAGGTTAAAGTCTGTAACTGAAAAAGCGGGGGTCTAACAACCACACCCAATATTTCGCTTAGCAATTTGTATGGACAAACTCCAATATACTTTTAAGAGAATCAACTAGATAGTCAGACTCAATCTTATTAAAAGTATATCAAAGAGTTATATCTCACTTTCTCGGTTCAATACTTACTCAAGCAAATAGAAATATGCGAGTCTAATTGAATACAAGAGAAATTACTTGAACGGTACCAAATACCAATGTTCAAGGATCAATAAATTTCAATCAACAACCAAAGGTTGGATTTCCCAATTGATCGATTCAACGCACAACTTGTGATATTTAAATTATATAACAAAATATAATGCGGAAAACAAATAACACAGACACCAGAAGTTTTGTTAACGAGGAAACCGCAAATGCAGAAAAACCCCGGGACCTAGTCCAGATTGAACACACATTGTATTAAGCCTCTACAGACACTAGCCTACTACAAACTAACTTCGGTCTGGACTGTAGTTGAACCCCAATCAGTCTCACACTGATCCAAGGTACAATTGCGCTCCTTACGTCTATGATCCCAGTAGGATACTACGCACTTGATTCCCTTAGATGATCTCACCCACAACTAAGAGTTTCTACGACCCAAAGTCGAAGACTTTAATAAAAAAATCTGTATCACACAGAAAAGTCTACGGTAATAGATAAATCTGTCTCCCATAGAAATACCTACGAGTTTTTATTCCATCTTTTGATAAATCAAGGTGAACAGGAACCAATCGATAACCCAGACTTATATTTCCAAAGAACAACCTAGAATTATCAATCACCTCACAATAATCTTAATCGACAGCGAAACAAGATATTGTGGAATCACAAACGATGAGACGAAGGTGTTTGTGACTACTTTTCTATCTTGCCTATCGGAAAAATTAATCTCAAGCCAACCTTACGATTGTACTCAAATACGATAGAAACGGCAAGATCAGATCACGCAACTACAAAGAAAATAGTTGGGTATGGCTTCACAATCCCAATGAAGTCTTTAAGTCGTTAACCTACTGGATCTCGAGAAGAAACCTAAGGTTAAATGAGAATTGACTCTAGCTAATACAACTAGTATCACCCAGAAGGTGTGGGGATTAGGTTTCCCATTTGCTAGAGTTCTCATTTATAAAGATTTTAAAATCAGGGTTTGTAATCAATGTTAGCTTGGTAACAAAGCATTCAATATTCACCGTTAGATGAAAACCTAATTAGATTCAAGCTAATATCTTTCAACCGTTAGATCGAACTTAGCTTGGTACACACAAATGAAATGCACGTTTATTTAGGTTTGTGTAACCGTACCTAAACATGTACACTTAGTTGGTTCAACAGTAGTTAACAAAATGGTTAGCCATATGAGCACTTCCATATCAATCATATTCTTCTTTACCACAACTAGTTCAAATGACTCAAATGAACTAGTTAGAGAGTTGTTCAATTGCTTAGATCTTATAGAAGTATACAAGACACAATCGAAGCAAAAAGGATTTGGTTCACTCGAATCAATCCATAAACTTTATAGCCACGGTTTGCAAGTATGCATTCCTTAGTTTATATAAGTTTAAGTTCACGAATAACCGTTTTTAGAAAATAACCAACTTAAGTACGCATACTGGTACGCGGACTTAAGTACCCGGAATAAGTTTGTTTTCAGTTCACAAACTCCAGCAGAAATTCTCGGGACGTGAACTTCCGACAATGCGCTACTGGTACGTGGACTTTAGTTCCGATTTTCCTGAGCAGCAAAGTACGCATACTTTGGTTCAAGGAATAAGGACTTACACACGTATGTGTTACCACACAATGTTTATATCCTTCCAAGGTTATATATTCTATACTCTCATTTCAATCATTGAAACATTCTTAGATGACGTTATATAGTTGTTTTTCACAAGCTATTTTTTGTCAAAGTAATTTTCAAACAGTTGAAACTAATATGACTTTCGTCACTGGTAAAGATGAACTTGGCCAAAGCGAAAGCTTACCAACACATATTTCGAGAAATAGATAAGCGAGATAAACTCGGCTCGAAATAGCAAATGTGTATAATCAAAGTCTATATAGCAATACGACTTTTGCCTCAAGATATAAGATAGAGTAGATAGACTTTTGAGTGATAGATAAGTTCAAGTCTCCACATACCTTTTAGTCGATGAAGTTCCACCAGTTCCTTGAGTAGTTCTTCGTCTTTGTATGATGATCTCCATGGAGTCTTGAGCTCAACTACACTTTCTATCCTAGTTTGAGACTTAGCTATAAGTAGACTAGAAATCAAGACTTATAGTTTTGATCACTAACATTGACAAACATGCTTGAGATAACAACGCACGAGCAGTGCTCTAACAGTAACGACTTAATACGGTGTGGTGTTCAAATCTGGACTAGGTCCCGAGGTTTTTCTGCATTTGCGGTTTCCTCGTTAACAAAATTTCTGGTGTCAGTGTTATTTCTTTTCCGCATTATATTTTTTATATAATTGAAATATCACTGGTTGTGCATAGTTCAATCAATTAGATAATCCAACCTTTGGTTGTTGATATAAATTGATTGATACTTGAACATTGGTCTTTGGTACCGTTCAAGTTATTTCTCATAATAATCAGACTCGCGGATTTCTATCTGTTTGATTTGTTGATTACATTGAGAAACAAAGATATAACTCTTGGATGTATTTTCCTTGATTGAGTCTGACTGTCTAGGTGATTCTCTTGGAAATATATTGGAGTTAGTCCATACAGATTGCCTAAACGAAATATTGGGTGTGGTTGTTAGACCCCCACTTTTTCAAATATGAAAAGTATCATATTTCTTATATGAAGCTCATTTCAACGTCCTTAAGGAGCTAAACAAATTCGACCATTTTCTATTCCAAGTTACTCCGCCAAACGCATCTCATTTAGTTGATCGATCACCATTATCATTGTTCTTTAACATATTTGATATAATACAAAATTTCAAGTAATGAAAGAATTACCACTTCATTCAAAACGGATAATTGCATTTAAGTAAACTAATCACCTATTATATTTATGTTAAAATAACTAACAACTGAACTAATTAGCTGTTACATCTTAGAATTGAATTAAGAAAATACTTATTTAAAGTTCAGATAAGTAAAACTATCACATTTAACTAATTATTAATAAGGTTGATTTCATCTTCTTCATCAACAACAATTGAGTTGTTAGATGAAAATTGTTGTTCGTTTTATTGATCTTCTTCCATTTTCCTTTTTAGCATGTTAAATTTCATTTGACATACTTAATGTTGATGCTCATTCATTTTGAGGTGTCCACGCTAAGAATTTTATGCTTGTCCATCTTTAAAAAATGATCTCAAGAAATACGACTTTTTTTGATCCCCTTATTCAAGATTTTCCAGTCAAATGCTCTTTGTTTTTCTGTTTTCCGTTACTAATCCAAAAACTAGGTCATGTTAAGACCTTTCGGCTCAGATCATGCTATTTTTCTCAGTTTTTTTTTTTGTTTGTTTCTTCCCACACCTCCATATTTGTTGGTATTAGCATCATTGTATCAAGTGAAGAAGATGGTGAACCGGTTTTAGATGGTTATGAATTTGTTGCAGAAGCAAAAGGAGAGCATCATGATCTTTTAGAAACTTGTTGTATATTTTCTAACAACAACGGATTGTATATATTTGTGAAACACTTTCAAGATATTGCAACAAGTTTCGTATGCAAATTGTTTACCGTTTTTGTGGTGCCAATTTCATCGACACTTTCATTCTTGTAATTTACAAACATAAATTAATTAAATATCATAAGAAAACTAAAAAAATTAATTTTTAAAATTGGACATGCTGTATAATTGTTCTTACTGCACCAACATCGTTTTTTCACTATTCTTTCTTGCTCGATTGGATTGGATGATCGCAGTAATATGGGCATTGGTTACAAGGAAATAACCTGACAACCATGTTGCATCACGATTATTGAGGTTCATTGTTTCCACTAAAAAATTCTGAAATATGTTTTCCTATAAGGTGTTTCCTTGTTGATACGCATTGTTGATATACATAACTCTTTAAAATGCATTCGTCTTCCACGTGCTACTGTAAATTTTGCACCTCAAACGTTGGTTCTATGTTCATATCGAGATTCAGATTAAGAAACCATATTACTAATTAAAAAATTAGAAAAGTTTTCTTTTAGATCGGAAGAAATGTGTATGAGAGATTGAGGTGTAGATAAGGTGAAATTTGAAATATATTGAAATTGAATACTTATAGGGATTTCTTTTGGACCGTTGGATGATATAGTCGATGAGCGGCTGAGACAACATCAAGCGACAGATTCTCATCTGCTGGTAACAAACACTTGGCCGGATAAGTAAATCTTTACTGAGAGGCCCAGACTTAACCACTCAGTAGTGAATCTGCCTCAATGGGAAAGCTGGCAAACTTTCCATTCTGAAGCTCCATAATAGGTAATATATGGCAATTTTTTTAATTTCTCGCAACATTAACATATTAGTAATAAGGTTTTAGTGAATAAAAAATTAATTTATTGTTTTCTTTTTTCCTAAAATACAAATTCGTGAAATTTGGCAGCAACATCATATTTCGCGCTAAAGTGCAAAATTTTAGACCAGAAGAAAATCTTGTTATTTAGTAATAAATATGTTTAATGATGGCTGATTTGGTTCGTGGCGTAATTTGTAAACAAGTAGTAAATTTTAGTTCTACTAGAAAATTTTGAGCCCGTGGTATGTTTTAAGTTCGCAATGGAAAACCTAGGGTTACCATATGGTTATGAGTGTTGTCGAGTAGAATTTGGACTATAATTATAAGTCTCTACTCGTAATGGTAAATTACATATCAAATGATAGATTTTGAGTGACAAAGAATATTTTTGAGTTGGGATGGAAATTTTAGTCCATATTACATACTTTAGGTCATGGGGAAGATTTTAATTCAATAAGCAACTTTGCGATCGTCGAACAGAGTTTTATATATATAACAAAAGTTGAAATTACGTGCCAAATATATGGTAATAAGTTAAGTTTTAGATTACTTTACAAAATTCTAAGTCATGGTTCCGTCTTTTAGTAAAATTTTTAATCTACAAGCCATCTACAAGTCAAATTTTACATTATGGGATAAAACTTGGATAATATGTCAAAACTTTGATCACGAGACAAATTTTGTCACATATGTAATTTAATCATGGAATATTTTTGGGATCATAAAAGCGAATTTGATGTATGACGATTTTAGATCACAATAGATTCTTCTTGCCATTGGTATGTTTTGGTTGGGTCAAAGAGGAAAAGGTAGATTTGATATACAAAATTCTCGGTTTATTCTCACTACATGTACTATGCGGTAATTAAAAAAGAATCAAATAAAAATCTATTGATTAAAGTAATTTTGCATCACATATGTAATTTTATTTCTTAAACACATACCTTTAGTCATGAAGTAGATTTTGGATCATAAAAATAGATTTGATGTACGTCGATTTTAGATTACAGTAAATTCTTCTTGCTATGGTATATTTTGGTTGGGCCAAAGAGGAAAAGGTAGATTTGATATATAAGTAATCAGTTTCTTTTCACTGCGTGTACCATGACATAATTTTGAAAATATAAAGGTCAATTGATTAAAATAGATACGCTAAAGACACGAATTACGTCCTATTAGTCTTTGTAAATGGTAGATGTATTGATATTAATATTATCTATATACTTAGAAGAAGAAAAAAAGAAGCATTATTTATGGCCTCACACGTAGGACCGGAGCCAGCTTGAAACATAGGTGTACGTAGTTGCACACCTCGCTCAGCTGGCTCTCAATCCTAAATCCTTTTTAAAGATAGGGCTTCCAAGCCCATTTATGCACCTATATCACTTCCCATCCCCCAGTAAGATTTCTGGCTCCACCCCTGCTGACATGGTCACGCCGAATGCTTGCAGTACACTTCTTCCCTTATTCCATTTGAAAAGAATATAATCATTCTTGTTTTGATTTTATTTTGTAAATTCACTCAATTGCAAAGGTACAATAAACTGCAAGATAATATTGTCATCAAGGATGTAATTTTTTGGTGTTTGTGTTTTGTTTATGTTGGTACCGAATATGAATGTTTTTATGTCGGTGAGATTTTCCCTCTCTTACCGAAACTCGTCTGGCAGGTAGTCTGATTCTGGATTTTACATGTCGGTTAGATTTTGTAGAGAAAGCTGGAACTAGAGCTGCACAAAAACGACTCAACCCACTAATCCAACCCACACCCGCCTGAAATTACCCACACCCGACCCGACCCTACCTACCTAGGAGTGGGTCGACTATGGGTCACAACATTAAAACCCATAGTATGGCGGGTCGACTGTGGGTGACGGCTTCCCTCACCCGACCCAACCCACCCACCTAAATAATTCTAAGTTATTTCTAACCCTTAGATTATCTATCTTAGCTTAACCACAACCGTTGAAGTAATGATATATGATCTTAGGCTTTAGTATAGTAGGAAATGGTAATGTACTCTGTTATCTTTTGAGCTTTGAACAGTTGAACTCATTTCTTGTTATTGTTAGCTTTATCACTTTGCATGCAGTTTCCAACTTTGCACCAACTTCTTACTTCTCTGGATTTTTATTTTGTAAACACTTTTAAGTAACTTCTTATGATGTTAATTGTCTACACTTGACTTGGGGTCAGCTTTTTGATAAAAGCTATTACTTCCAATCTGTAAGAGTCTTAGTTATTTGTATACAAGTAAGTTTAACAGTAATATTGTAAGTCTGTAACTGTAATGTAATGTTCATTGTATTTTATGGTGGGTAACCCACCACCCACCCAATCCAACCCACTGTAATATGGGTCGGGTGGAAACCTACCCACTGTAATGTTGGGTTGGTTGCGGTTGACAATTTCTGTTACCCACCATCAGTGGATTGGGTGGTGGGTGAGGCCAAACCCAATCCAACCCATGTGCAGCCCTAGCTGGAACTGTCCTTGAGGTAGGACTCTCACCTAGAATTAATGGCTAGCACCTTGATCTGTGGTCAAAGCGAAACAATGAATGGTACATAGTAGCTAGGCATGTGAAATGGGATGTTGATTGGGAAAGAAATGAGATTCGAGAGAGCGATTTGATGAAAGATGCGACAGCATGCAATGAAGTGACAAGGTCGTCAATTAAGAGCATATATGCCCCAGCCCTGGTCCTGCATCCTTTCTATGTGTAGTTTATTTTGTGAAAACGCAACTCTTTTGAAAGCTGTTTCCAACTGAAAACGCAACCCTTTTATGCGTAGCTTATTTGGTGAAAACTAGACCTACTTTTGTTTCTTTCACAATTTCTGTCGGTTCTTTCTATTTGAGTTTGTTTGGGGGAATAACATATCTGAATGATGAAAAAAAATCTATGCCGTGGGTGAAAGTGTGACATAATTTTGCACGTACATGAGACAAAACGTAGTGCTGATATATCAAGCATGCTTTTGAGAGTGTCATAGTCTCGTTATTTCTCAAGTGTTTGGATAATGAAGAAAAAATCTTTCTTTTAACTTCAACGTGAAAGTTAATGGGACTCTGCAACAAATGATTTCTGTGCGGCATCACGTGTGACTCTGTTGGCGATTGCTTTTGATGTCGATAAATTTTTAAGAATGATTTACCCACCAAGAAAAATCCCGAGATTCCTCTCACCAGACAAGTGATTTTTACAGTCAACTTAATGCCACGTGCCTTAAAAATGTTCCACCGACTGATGCAACCTCTCTCATTTTTGCTTTTATTTCTGCGTTATCCACCCTACTATTATCTAAAGAGTTGGAATAGAGAGACCTAATTTTCCTATAGATTTTTATTTCAGGATGCAACTTAGTTACAGTCCTAGCACTATCGAAACTTTACAGGTAATGTCATCAAATGATGGAAACTTTTAAGAGAAGAGGATTCCTAAGGAACTCATCACCATCTGATTCTACATTCCATCCTTTTTCCACTGTGTACTAAAGAATATAATGGGAAAGTCATGAAAACAAAATTAGAAAATAAAAATGCTCCACTTTAACCCTTTAGCTTGGCTTTTAATGTCCGTCTCCATGAGAATCTGCCTGCTAAAAGGAGAAGATTAAATCAGTGGATTGGTTAGCATGTCACTTAATATGTTCTTGCTGTATTCGCGCGATACCCACGTTTTAGATTTTTTTCATTGGACAATGATTTTTTATGCAAGGGACAAACTTTATCATGAAAATGCATCATTCAGTGCAGCTCACTTGTTTCCGGTTTAAAATTATATCGACAAGAAAACATCTGCTTTCTCTATAACAATCCGGTTTGTTACAGATTTATTCATTGGATTACAAGAGCTAAGTACATTACAAGTACAATTACAGCATGATATAATTCAATGACATAACTTTGAGAAGATATAACATGCCTAAACAAACTCAAACCGCATAAGAAGTTTTGTGGAATTGAATTTTTTGCCGTCTCGGTCATAGAGAGGAACTGTTCGAATACCAGGTCTTAATTCCCGGACAGGAAAACAACTCTGGCCAGCGAAGTCATCCTTTTCGCCCTTATCATAATCGCGCACTTCAAGACGAAGTATTGCTAAATCTGGAACTCTCAATGGAAATAAAAATTCTTGGTTCCAAACTGGTGTCCAAGTATCTTCTAAAAATTTTGTTTTCCTTCTTTTAGCATCTGCTGGAACTCCTACTATATGCACCTGTCAAAAAACAATTTCACCAGTACTCAATAATCTAAATGCACCAGCTCAAAGTGTTTTCAAAATGATTAGAGGTATGCAACAATGAAGCACCGCTAATCTTTTTAGGACACAAACTAATTATCCAAGTCCGAATCTGAATATTAAAGCAGGGATTGTTCGAAACTAAACATACTGTTAGAGGACATCTTCAAGCTGTTGGTTCGGGTGCTGGCAGTAATTTTATTGCAGAAGTTTTAGCCGTAAACGTAAGTCTTGAATGGAAATTATCTCAGGGAGTTTCTAATATCCAAATGGTTTCAGACTCGTAAGTGTGCTGTCTTAGCATTTCAATCAGGTAGAATCCCATGATGGAGGTGGCTCCAAGACTCCTATGAGGAAACAATTTTCGAGCATTTGAACAGAGAATTGGAATTCTCTGCCGATGCTTGGCTAAGAGAGAGTCCCCATTTAAGTATGATCAGCTAGAAGTTTTGATGTTTTGCCTAGTTTTCTTCATTATGTAGAGAACATAAGTACAAGATATGACAGATTGAAGTATCATCTTTTTGATCTTTTTTCTAGATTCTGGGGTTGCCGGTGCTTGGTTTAATCACTCAACCGGGTAACAAGAGAGAAATTAAAATACAACATCAATTATCATAACCAATGCTCAAATGCACCTACATAAATGATGCCAGATAATCCAAACACTCAGATATTTCAACGTGGTCAAGCTAGCGTTAGCGAGATGCAGGGCTTGGTCTTTAAGAGATCAGAGCAATTCAAATAATAAACCAACTTAACATACCTTCACATAGAAGTCTGGTGGAGAGTATGTATCGAAATGTGTTGGCTTGAAATCCAAACGCCATCCATCACCCATGTACACTCTCACCTGTTCAAATCAGTCGGAAGATAAGAGCTCATTCAATGGCTTATTAACCAATAGAAAACTATTAAACTCAAAGTTTTGAAACTAATCGCTCACTTTTAAGCATGTCTTCACTGGCAACTTTTCCTTAGGATTAAAAACCTTATTCCCTTCATCCGTTCTCATTAAAAGGTCAGGTTTTTTCACATAACCACACCCTCCGTTGGATCTGAACAGTCCCTGCATTATCCACAGTTGTTTGCCATATCCCTGTCGTAGGAATATTCACATGTTAATTTATGTTTATGAACCTTCAGATTCCCAAGAAGCTGTTCTAGTCTAGCTTCAAGAGAAAAAAAAGTCTCAAGCGAAACATTCAAATAGAAATTGGAAAAACTTGATACTGGTTAAGTAGAGTGCAACCAGACTGCAGAAACTACCTGCATATTAAATGCTACCATTTGAGCGCCGTGCATCCACCCAATCAGTGGGTTATAATTTGATGAATTAAACCGTGTTCCTTTTGGAAATATACGCAGCAGATTCCTCTGTGTGAACCTAGAGACAGAATCACTCATTCACTAAGATAAGAGAATAACCATACATACATATACACAGAGAAAAAATAATTGGAAAACAGAATCCCAATAACACTTGAACTTGAGTATTTTTTCTGCCACAAGTACCTGACAAGTTCGGTTCCATGATTCTCGGCTCCCTTTTCAAGCTGTTGTTCACTCAAACTAAGGCGTTCAACTTTACCAGGATCCAGCTTGAGAGACTTGGTTAACCCACCCTTGTGTTTCTTAGCATGAATTGCAATAAGACTCTTGTATTTTTGAACTCCTAATGGACATGATTTATCTTCAGAATTATCAGTATCTTCACTTTCACCACTGCTGTCTTCACACTGATCACTGTCTTCAGCATCTATGTCATTTTTATCTTCAACGACTTCCTCGCACGGTGCTTCTTTCTCACATGAATCCTTCTTTTCCTCGTCAAAACCCTTACTGTACAGATACTCTTTTGGTGGTTTGGTGGAAAGAAGGATTTTACCCTTCAATTCTTCGGGCGATGGGAATTCCTCTAAGCATTCTAATGATGTAAAAAGCAAGTCCTTGAGAGTTTGAGTGATCATCTATAAACCAAAAACAATGAACTGCGTTCATGGAAATACTTGAAAGTTGAAACCAATGTAAGCGCTTAAATACTTTTAACAAAACATTATAAAAACTGCATGGAACCGATTACTCACCTCGGCAGCTTTAGCCTGAAGTTCTGGAGTAAGGTGATCTTCCAAAGTTACCACTAAAGGGTATTCTGACGCAACAAAGGCGTGCTCCCTAATGGACTTCAAGCAATCGATGAATTTTACTGGAGAAGTCAGAGTCCTACAGAAACAGGAAAATATGAAATACTTCAAACAAAATTCCCTAATCTCATGAAAACATTTGTGAAAAATGAAATCACTGTCGATCAACATTAAGTCAGTTCATTAGCTCTTTAAAAAAAACTACAATTTCTTAAATGGCCAAAATGGCATCTTGATACTTCTTCATACCAAGTTAGTCTCCCATGTTTTCAGTTGGATTGTATCCGCCTATGTTAGATATCTAAAAATGAACAGGTAATACATAACAAATTCAACATTATACATGGACTACAAGGACCTGAGATACTAAAATTCGAGGTTACCTGAGG
Source organism: Papaver somniferum (assembly GCF_003573695.1). Lineage (NCBI taxonomy): Eukaryota > Viridiplantae > Streptophyta > Magnoliopsida > Ranunculales > Papaveraceae > Papaver > Papaver somniferum. Next base: position 5,035,238 of record NW_020628818.1, read on the forward strand.
CAGGTATCGCGATGATTTTGGAATTCAATAGAGTCCTCAGTTTTGACAGGGTTGTAAAAGACATGAAACTACTACTTGTTTTGGTAAAATTTGATATCAATGGCAAATAAAAAGTCAGTCAATCATTACCTTCCATGATAGACCTTGATGTTATCTCCTGCAGAATTAGGCCATATATCCAGTTCAATCACTCTTACACCATTCTTTAATGCATTTATAATTGGCACACAACTACTTTCACTATTAAGTTGATTCCCAGTTAAATATGAATTATGCCCTGTATATATGAAGTAATGAGACAATGGAGCAGTCATATCATGATATACCTGAAAAACACACCAAATTTAGATTTTCAACCCTAAAACCCAATCCCACAACAAAACCAAAACAGTAAAGAAAACTGAATAACCTAAAAGATTCACTAGAGATCAAAGGGGATTTGAACCTCTGACCATAGTTGACCAAATGTTGACTCATTCAAAGCAGAGGTTTTGCAGTTTGACTTTTTTTCTAAATCAAAATCAAAGTAAAGATGATGAAAATACCTGTGGGTTGATGGGAAAATTAAGTTCACCATCAAAGAGATAATGATGAAAATCATCAAGAGTAAGAGTATTACTTCTAGTAAACTGAGCAATGTGATGTCTTGCTTGAAGAATATTTGATACAATCTTATCCGCATCTTCAATCTTAGCATCAGATTCTCCTTGAAAACTTATTAAGAAGTTCAATAATTGATCGGATGTCATTAGATTGTTACCATCTGAGTATTTTGAAAATGCTTCTTTAACATCTAATGGCGGTTCTGCTTCATTTAATCTAAAGTTCCTTTTGAAAATCTTAAACATCTTATAACTACTCTTCGTTTCTTTTTCCTTGGACGACATCTTTCTAATGGTGATGATCACAGTTGAGTTGTTTGATTTGGTTTTTTTGTTGCTGGTTTTGAGATTGAAAATGAAATGGATAGAATCAGTTGAAACGACACAAACTGAAATGATCCAATGACTTCGGAGAAGATGCACAATAACTGAAGAAGAAGAAGAAGAAGAAGAAGCTGGACTTTAAGAGTCGACACACGGTTCGGAACACGGTTTTCAGGATTTAAAAAATTCTAGTATTTCGATTTCAGTAGTACTGTTTCGCTGCGTGTATGTATCGTTATCGGTATCTTTGGAGTGGGACCTACCTGGCTTTGCTTTATATGAATCACACCTAAAGGCTTTTTGTTTCTTGCCAACTCGAGAGTCATTTGTTTCCTTCTGTCGTCTTCTAATTGTACTTTACTTTTTCTTCTTTAGGTCGATCAAGGGGAAATTATGGTTGTGAGGTTGTCCAATGGTGTATCTCGGCTTTGCCTTTGGATCAACATGACATTGAATTATGCACAGAAGACAACATACCCACGAAGTTCAAAAAAACTTGAAAACTTTTGAAGAACGTGCCTAGCTATGTTAAGCCAGCTATATCAAGCGCACAAGACTACAAGTGAATGGGTCATAGCAAGTTTAGCTGCTTGGTTAGGCTAAGGCATGTGACTCTTGCTTGACTCAGGTCATACATATATTTTAACGATAAAAGCCCCATCAAGCACATTTTATAAGCTTTGTTCACGCGTGATGCCATCAAATGTGTAACTTAAAGTAGAAGTATTTAAATAAGACCCATAGGAATCAAAGTCGTTCAGTTGACTAAACCAATGGTATGATATTGTTCTTGCTGAAGGTAGGTGGGATTGAGAAACAAATCTGTCAGGGTTACATCTATTTCCTCGGTATAGTAATCGTCCGCAATAACTTCCTAAGTTCCGAATCAGCGTCGGAATGAACCTGGTTAGTAATTACCCAATGGTTTCCCGTGACATTACATAATGTCGTGATTTATCTATCACCAGGGGTGGTCGGTGCCATCTCTAACCCAACACATTAACCAAGAGAAATGGGTCTCTTTCGGATAGTCCTTTGGTTTTGTTGGATCATTTGACTTGTCCAGGTATAAATAAAATGCATTATAAAAAAACACAATTAAACAAGGAAATATTATTGGAGTATCTCTAAAAATTCGTCCCCTAAAATAGACCCTTATTCAATTTTTAAAAATATCCTATCTTCTGAAAAGTGGAAGCAACTAGTACAAATTGCTTTCAGAAGTGGAAACAATTAGCACAAATTGCTTCCAGAAGTGGATGCAATTTTATACAAATTGCTTCCAAAAAGTGGAAGCAACTTTCTCGAGTTGACTCCAAAAAAATATCTTTTATCTCTCGGGGTATTTGTGCAAGGTCAACAAAAATAGAGGGTATTTATAATATTCTCACATTAAACACAATTCAGCGTGAACTTTGATGGATTTAAAAAGATGCTGCAAATGGAATCTATGCCAAATCTTGGGTCATCACTTGTATTAGTCTTGAATCTGAGGGTTTAGGCAATAGAAATTAAAAAAATCTTATGTTAACTAGATTAGCCCGGAGAATGTTAAACAATCCTAATCAGCTCCGGGTTGTAATTCTAAAACATAAATACTTTCCTAGCACTAACCCTATGTTTTATTCCAGAAAATACAATAACTCTTGGATTTGGAAAAGCAAAAAGAAAGATCTTGATATAATTAGTCCTAATTATGAATGGCAGGTGAACTGTGGTTCGCAAGTAAGCATTTGGTCAGATTATTGGGTGCCAAACCAAGAATATAGACTTACTCCCAACTTAATTGATAATAACACGCCTAATACTCTTGATCAAACTATCTGACGGTCAGGGAAACTGGAATGATAGCATACTTAGCTTGGAGAATGTTAAACAATCCTAATCAACTCCGGTTGTAATTCTAAACATAAATACTTCCCTAGCACTAACCCTATGTTTTATTCCAGAAAATACAATAACTCTTGGATTTGGAAAAGCAAAAAGAAAGATCTTGATATAATTAATCCTAATTATGAATGCCAAGTAAACTGTGGTTCACAAGTAAGCATTTGGTCAGATTATTGGGTGCCAAACCAAGAATCTAGACTTACTCCCAACTTAATTGATAATAACACGCCTAATATTCTTGATCAACTAACTGACGGTTTAGGAAACTGGAATGATAGTATACTTAATAAATACATACATACTTCCATGCATAACAAAATTAAGTTTATCACGTAGAAACCTAAAATGTCTGATAAACTTAGATGGAAGCATCCTACTTCTAGGGAATGCACAACTAAATCAGCTTATCATGTTCTTTCTAATACAAATACTAAGTGCAGTGAAAAATAATTCTGGAAATCTCTGTGGAATATGGACTGTATTCATACTCAAATTACTCTATTGGAAAATGGTTTCTATTGTGTTACCACTAGGAAAAATAACATCCTAATATAATAAGAAGGCTTATCCTTGTTGTTGTTTGTGCACTGATACTCAATTAGAGGATAAATGTCATTTATTTGTGAAACACAATTTTTCGAAACGTATTTGGTTTGGATTATCTTTCTCAAATATTACTAATATTAATCGTAATAATGATATTAAACAATGGTTTCTGTTAAAGCATTGCTCGGTCGAACTCACAAGTTTTGTTATATCAAGCTTGTTGTCAAATTTAGATGATCATTAATATATCTTGATTTCTAATCTACACTTAGTTAAGTCTCGGATTAGGATAGAAGTATGTAGTTGAGAATCAGACATCACTGCGTTCTACCGTTTGAAGTCGAAGATCAACTGAAGCTTTTGGAGAACTTCTTCAACAAAAGGTAAGTGAAGACTGAACCACCTATTTCGCAAGTTATATTTATCTTTCTATCTATGAGACGTTGTCGCATGACTAATTAGATTATTGCAAGCATATCAAAAATTTCGAGTCAAGTTTATCTTGGTAATTAGTTCTCGAAATATATATGACTAAGCTTAATGAAAATTTGTTCATACTTGATGAATTTCGGTCAAGAACAGTTTATTGTTCATAATCTAAATCGTGATTCAAGATTATCATTCGAAAATAGCCTAGAAAAGTGATATGTGTCATTGATGTTATTTGGGAATGTTTCGAATCGATTTAGAGAGAAGTATATAACTATTGTATATCTGGATACATGACAGTCTGCATACCAGTTTACATACTGGGAGAACTATCATAGGTCCGGATCCGTAGTACAAGTACTCAGTACACGTACCGGCGTAGCCATACCCAGTATGCATACCGTAAAGGAACTGTTTGTTTTGAAACCGGTGTGGTATCCATACCCGGTACACAAATCCAAAAAGTTCTGTGAGTTCCTGAACTCGGTTTTTGTCTTAAGGACACACATACCCGGTACAGGTATGTTGATACATGAAAACAACTAACCCTAAAAGGGGTAGCCCCTTATCCTACTAAGGGTTCCTCTTAAGAAGAAGGAACCTTGGGACTAGGTCCAACCCATAGGATAATGGATGGACCTATCCAAAGAAGGAGAATCTTGAAATATTTGGGTCTCATCCCTAACAATATGAGCCTTTTTTCCTAGTTCCTTGATAACTTGGAAAAGAGGTGAATGGTAGTTTTGTAATATATTAGCCTTATGAGTGTTTATTCATGAGGAGAGGAAGGATTATTATAAAAGGGAAAGAAAGGAGACTTAAGCGGGGACACTCAATTCATAACTTTCTCTCTCTTCTTCTCATTATCTCTCCATTTACCTCTAAGGGGATGGGCTTGATGTGGCTTGGACTTGCTTCTCCTTCCCACTTTTACCCTATCAATATTGCTACCGCAGTGGGAGAAGTTGAGTTCAAGCCCGTCCGCTCCGAGTCTTGTAACATTTCCCATCTCTTACAGCGTATATCTCTGTTGTCCGCAACCCAACTACATCAGCGCTTACCTACGCATCTTATCTTCTAATATTCCGAGCAGCTTTATTCAATCCGCTCACTTACGCCGAGTCACACTAGAAACTGCTTCATTTCCTCCGATCACGTCGAGCTACACTAACTTCATCGCCTGCATACTCCTGTGTACATAAATCAAGTACCAATCAAATCCAGAGACGAAATCGACTATTGGTAGGCTTTGAAAAGGTGTATAAAAATTATCCCCGGCCAAAAACTTGGTGGGCCCGGAGATATGTATAAAATTAAGCGCAATAAAAACGGGGGCCTACAGTAATACCGCAAGTGCACGGTCGTCGGTTGTAGCTCGTGCAAGTACGGGTCGATCCACAGAGATTGGGAGTGTTTTGTGTGTTTAGCTATTTTGGGTTCTAGTTGCTATTGTTGGGCTTTGGGTTTAGTTTTGTTTGTAATGATGAAGTGCTTTAGGCCTTGGGACTTTGAATTGAACTGAGCCTTGGACTCAGTTGGTCTTAAAATGAATTGAACTGGGCCTTAATAATGAACTTGGGCTTTGGTCTCTGAATTAGGCTTTTGATTAAGCCCACAGTTGACTGAATTGGGCTTTGAGCCTTAATGAACTGGGCTTTGGTTAAGTTCAGTGGACTGATGGGCTTTTGGTCTTAGAAACTGGGCTTGGTTTAGCTAGGCCTTTGGGCTTGAGTGCACAGCAATGAACTGAATTGGGCTCAGCTGGCTTTGGAAGGCAGCAGCAGGAGAAGAAGTGGCAGCAGCACAAGTGAGCAGCAACAGCAGGGGAAAGCAAACAATGCAAAGCAGCAGTGCAATGCAGTGAAAGAAAGAAAGCAGCAGAGTTGCAGAGAAGGCAATGTAGCAGCTGCACAAGCAGTGCACAACAGCACAAGGCCAAGAAGAAGGAAAAACAGTTAACAGGAAAAGGAGTAGCAGCAACAGAAATAAATCAGCAAATAAACATGGAAGTAAAACAGTGACAGAAACAAAGAACAAAGCAACTACAAGCATAAAACAGTGCAAGATGAACCAAGGCCTAAGCCAAGGGCAGGGGTGATAAAGAAACTGAAATGAAGCAAGGCTAGAATACAGGCAAACAAATAGAATGGGAAGAAAACTAGCTTGCTATGAGCACTAGTTTCTTCCAATGCTCAATCACAGTACAACCTAAGCATACACAAGGAATGGCAAGATAATCAGCTTGCTATGAGCACTGATTTCTTCCATTGCACAATCAGTTCTTTGCTTCAAAAGTATCTAGCCTAGCATTCCATCAAACTAACAGCAAGTTTAAACATAACAGGAACATTACATGGCAGTGAGCAACAACACATGTTAACAGGACAAATGTAACAGGAATGAATTGGAAATCAAAACATGAAATTAAACATGCACATTAACAGGATACATTTAACAGGATACTAACATGACAACAACAGTGAGCTGAAACATGAACATTTAACAGAACAACAAATTGAACTAAAAAAAAACAACATGAAATGAAATTAACAAGTGAACTGAAATTAACATGTGAACTGAAATTAACAGAACTTGAAATTTCTGGATGCAGGCTAATCCAAACATAAAGTTTCTACAACACACCCACACTACATATTTATACCCACAAACAATTAGGGTTCTACCCATTTTCACCCAAAATAACAGTAGCTAGGGTTGGTGATTACTCACCTAATTTGATGTAGCAACATCAAATTGAGCTCGACCCATTACTCTATTTGTTCTCCTGTATCACCTCCATGCATCAATTGCTTCTCTAGCACACGTTAATCCATCAACCCATAACCTAGGGTTTAGGTTAGGTAATGAGTTGATGGGATAAAGGGCTAGAATGATGGGGGAAGGTGTTCAATCACGTGTAGGATGATGACGGAGGTGGTATGGTGGTGTTTGGTGGCGACAGGGAGTGGTGGCGATGATGGTGGCGACAGTTGCAGGGTGATGGTTCTGCAGAGGGGGGGTGATGGAGGAGATGGCTCGACTGTTTGGGAGAAGGGGGTGTTTGGGTAGGTGGTATAGGTTCGGTTGCTATGGTGTTAGGCGTATTCACCGAGTCTTGATGTTCTGTGACTCTGAGCTGCGAGATGCGAAGATGGTAGGTAGATCGGACGGTGATGTGAAGTGAAGCTTGTAGCGACCGTCAGATTTTTTGATACAACGAAGTTAACGGCTCTAGATGGGGTTATGTGTTGTAGTGTAAGGCGGAAATATCAAACGTTGATGAACAGCAAGGGAGCGACCGTTGGATTCAACTACCATCTAATCTGAAGGCTTGGAATTTCAGCGCTGTGGTGCTTGGCAGAGACTTCAGATTTTGATGCTCTATGAAGGAGCGACCGTCGGATGCTTCTGAGAACTGATCTGATGGCTGAGAACGGAGGCGTTTTTGTGTGTAGAAAATGAGGTTGTGCGCACCATTCTTCGCGGTTTCCTTGCGTAATTTCTCCCGGCTTTTTACTTGTCCTCAAGTAAAACAAAACTAAGGAAATCCTAACTATACCACTGTCGCTGGTCTCTCGAATGCATTTAGCGTATGCACTAAGCCTTTTAAACCACTAAGTGTCCCTAGTGGACGAGTTGAAGTCTCGTGAAGGTTTACCAGAGGTGTGCCTACAAAACCTAAGGACAAAATATGAGCTCAGATTCCATCAAATGTGACATGTGCAAAACAGTTAAGCTCACAGCAAAATGGAGATGTCAATCTAGCTATCGAAGGCACAATCCTAGCACTGATAACAAAAAAAGACATGTGATAAGAGTGTAAAGTGTATCTACACATGTGTAAAGAAAGATCTGAAGTTATGACTACTAATCACCAAGAGATAGTTTCTCAGGCTAAGAACTGAGGTCGAAATCTAGCTAGCTGTCCGGACTTTACGAGAATTGTGACTGAGTTGGAGGTATTTCACAATTACTCGCGTTGTACATCAATGGCATACACCCTCCTTGCTTATTACAAAAACAAAAGATGACTTTACATGACTCTTATTTACATTGACTATTCTCTTTTTATTTTTGGAACAAGAGATGATGGAATTGATAAATACTTGTTTTTTTTTTTTGTATTTTTCTGATTTTTTTTTTTTTTTTTTTTTTCTGAATATATACATCGTTTTTTTTTTTTTTTTTTTTTTTTTTTTTTTTTTTTTTTTTTTTTTTTTGAACAAGGAAACACTTTTGATACATATACAAAGGAAACAAAAGATTACATGACACTTTGCAAGAGGTAGCCCTTTTTGATGCACCCAGTTAAATTCGATGGTTGTCTTTCTTAATGTAACCTCCACCTTCTATCCCAACCAACCAAAGAACAAGCTAGTCAAGTTTCGTTCAGTATTCTAAAGTGATTGGCAATCGTAACTTCCTATCCAACACCTTGAAGATCGAGGCCATACATGTATTGGTAGATCGTGCGCGTGCAAATTTCTTATCACTATGTGAATTGTGCTAGAATCAGGGTGCCTAAATATCTAGACTAAGACTCCTAATAAAAATACATATTTGCACAAGAGTCAACATTTCAAGGTAAATGAGCTCCATTTTTATGATTTTCATTTTTTTTTTTTTTTCATTTTTTAATTTTTTTGAATTTTGATTTTTCAATTTTTTTTGGAATTTTTCAATTTTTTCAAAAAGAAGAAGGAGTTCGTTTTCAATTATAGCATATTATCATGGTATCTACTCTATACCCCCAAACCTAAACTAAACATTGTCCTCAATGTTTCAAAATATGGAAAGAATTAAAACAACATATGGAAAGGGACATGCTGAGTAGAGTAAAAAGGAGAGAGAATACCCGATTTCGGCGAAAGCAGAATTAAAACTCCGTTATTCAAGGCAAAAATCCAACATATTTCAGCCGAGATCATATTGGATTAGCAAAATATATACAAAAGGAACAAAAGGGTTTTTAAGAAATTTTATCTACTGGATTATATACAAAAAATTCACCATACACCAAAAGTCTAAAGAGTTGAGGATCAACCCAAAAGAAAAAGTGTAGAGACATAGAAAGTTTCAAAACACTAAAATTGGACTTAAATGGGAGTGAGAGTGAAAAACCGAATGAATCACCCCTAAACCTTTTCAAAAGTTTATTTTAAGAAAACAAAATCGCATTTTGGGGGTTCATCATGAAAGGTCTAACTCAAATGGACTGTCGGGATGGGCAAACATGCAATTTCCAACTGTGGCTCAAGTGTATTATATTTGAAGCAAAATAGTCCAAGAGGACTTGGGAAGCACACAGTTCCAACCTAGATTAGGAATTTTCAGAAAAATCGGTTTGACAATATGGGTACAAACCAAATCTAGGTTGGGTGGAAGGCCATCAGATTGTGACTTAGGTAGAAGAATAGGCATATCATTATCAATCAAATCAAAATCTTCTAATCATCTACACATGTCACATCATGCTCACAATCATCAATCAAATTGGCAAGATACAATCAGAATTATCAACATCATCAACAGATTTATTTTCGTGTATCGGCACATCAGGGGAAACATCACATGGAATACTAGAAGAAATATCATGCATTAAGGTCGGGGCAGAGAAGCCTAATGTATTTGAACCCAAAGGTTCCATAACATTTTCAGTATAGACATGTTCTTCTAACATAACATCATAATCATCATCATCATCATGATAGGAATTTTGCAATCTAGGATAATTTTCAATCCTAAGGTCGGAGCTATTACAAGAATAAAACTCTAATTCATGGGGTGACTCATATCATGTGGTGTTGTTCCTGTTTCCCTAACGGATTCCCATTGATGGGTTTTCTCTGCAATCTCGGCTAAAAAATTCCATGCATCATCCACAGATTTATCAATAAACTCACCATTACACATAGACTCAACCATGGTTCGAGATTTAAAGTCTAGTCCCTCATAGAGGATGACGACAAGTCTCCACTTCTCAATTCCATGGTGCGGACATTCACTCAACAAATCATTAAAACGTTCAAAATAGTGAAAAACAGTTTCCTCATCCAATTGGACAAAACAATTGATACTTTGACGAATAGCGATGGTCCTATGATGTGGAAAAATTTTTTGAAAAATAGATTGTGAGTTGTCCCAAGTGTTGATTGATTGTGGTCTCAAACCGTAAAACCATGTTTTGGCCCTTTCCTTTAAAGAAATGTAAACAAACGCAATTTCAGAGAGTCTTCGGACATATGATCAGGTTGCATAGTCCGACAAATTTGTTCAAACTCTCTTACATGAGTATAGGGGTTCTCAGAATCGAACCCTCGAAATATAGGAAGTATTTGTATCATGTTTGCATTTATTTTAAAAGGGTTATTGGTTTGAGGTAATACAATACATGATAATGGAATTTTTATTGACGGATACATGTATTCATGAAGAGCATGAGGTTGGCCCATTTTGAAAAGACACCAGGCCCACTATTTGGTTTTAATGGGTTTTCAAAAATTTGGTTTTTTATGGGAAAATTTTGGTTTTGGTGGGATATAAAGAAAATATTTGGTTTAAAATGGGAGCAAGTAAAATTTGGTTTTAAAATTGGGAGCAAAAGAAAATTTTGTTTTTTTTTTTTTTTTTTTGTTTTTTTTTTTTTTTTTTAAGAAAGAAAATAAAATTTGGTTTTTTGAATGGGAGCAAGCCCACTGTTTGTCCTCTAATGGAATGGAAGGCTGCGGCCCACAATCGGTTACAAGCTCAGCTGGGTTTAAACCCAGAATACAAAATACAAGTCCAATGGAAGAATTTAAACAAGCCCACACAAAATAAATACAAGCCCACGAATTAAACAACAAGCCCAAAAATAATTATTACAAACCCAACAGAAAATAAGAGAAGCCCAAAAATTGGCTTTAATATTACAAGCCCACAATTAAAGAAATTTGGAAGCCCACAGGTTGGGTTCTCTTAAATGGGTTACCTTTTAAGCACAGCCCAGCTGCTCTGATATTGTTGCAAAAACCCAGTTGGGTTTTGGTTCTTTTCCTTGGTGGCGTCCCAGCAGAGGAAAAACAGGTTCAGAACGGCAGGTCCAACAGCAAATGAAGTGAAGCAGATGCAGATGCAAGTGCGATGAAGTGAAATGCAAAAATAGCTAATAAAACTACAAGAAAAACACAGCACCAATCCCCGGCAGCGGCGCCAAAAACTTGGCAGGCCTCAAAGAGGGTATAAAAATTATCCCCGGCCAAAAACTTGGTGGGCCCGGAGATGTGTATAAAATTAAGCGCAATAAAAACGCGGGCCTACAGTAATACCGCAAGTGCACGGTCGTCGGTTGTAGCTCGTGCAAGTACGGGTCGATCCACAGAGATTGGGTGTGTTTTGTAGTGTTCTAGCTATTTTGGGTTCTAAATTTGCTATTGTTGGGCTTTGGGTACCAATGGATTTTGGTAACCAATGGGTTATGATTGTGCTTTGGGCCTTTGAGTTTGTTTGTAATGATGAGAACTGTTTTGGGCTTTTGGGTGATTTTGAAATGGATTGAACTGAGCTTGGGCTCAGAAATGTGGACTATGGGCTTTAGGTCTTAAACCTTGTTTTGGGCTTTTGGGCTCAATGGGATTGAGCTAACAATGGACTGTGGTCTTTTGATTAGACCTGGGCTTTGGTTTGTAAAGGGCCAATGGTTAAAAACCCAGGCTTTGGACTTATGGGATTCTGAGGCTTTTGGGCTCAATGCAGCAGCAGCAGCAGTGGAAGGAAAAGGCAACAGGAGAGTTGCAGGGCAGATGGGTTGCAGCAGCAGCTGCACAAGCAGTGCACAGCAGCTCAAGGCCAAGAAGACAGCAGCAACAGCAAGGGAAGCAACAGCAGCAGCAATACTGCACAGTAGCTGCTCAAGCAGTGCAAGTAGTAGCAGCAGGGGAAGAAAACAATGCAATGCAGCAGTGCAATGCAGCAAGGCAAGTGCACAGCACAAGGCAAAGATGGAAGCAGCAGTACTGCAGGGCAGAGGCACAGCAGCACTAGCAGTTTGCAAGGCAGTGGCCAAAGCACTGAGTAGCAGCAATCAGCAGGGGAAGCACAACAGTGGCCAATGGCCAAAGATGGAAGCAAAACAGAAAACAAAAGAACAGCAAAAACAGCAAAGATTAAACAGACTAAAAACTAAACAGCAAAAGAAAGATGACAATACAAGTGAACCAAGGCCTAAGCCAAGGGCAGGGATGTGGAGAAGCTAACAGAGCAAAGCTAAGGCATTCTTCTAGAGTGGGAAGAGAACTAGCTTGCTCATTGTCACTAGTGAGCACTAGTTTCTCCCCACTACTCAATCAAATCAGTGCAACCTAAGCATACAAAAGGAATGGCAAGATAATCAGCTTGCTATGAGCACTGATTTCTTCCATTACACAATCAGTTCAATGCTTCAAAGCTCTAACCTAGCATTCCATCACTTCTTGACAATGAATTAAAAACAACAGTTGAGCTAAACATGGCACTAACATGATTCATTACCCTAAACAGTATACTAACAGACATTTAAACAACAAAATAAACATTAACAGTGATTCATTTGTAACTGAAATTGAACATTAAAATTAAACTAAACCCTAAAGATTTAAACCTAACCCAAATTGGGTGGTTACTTGGCTAGTCCAAGAACAGTTTTAACATCCTACATCACTTCCCTTTTATAGCTTACAAAATATCCAAACAATAAAATTAGGGTTTCCCCCAAATTACAAATTAGGGTTTTCTTAAATTACACAAAATTTAACTTACAAACTCCCAAAATCTGCTCGACCATGCCTCCTCTAGTCCTTGATGCTCTTCCTCTGCTCCTATTGTCCCCTAATTTCGAGTTATTTTACTCACCCCAAAACCTAGGGTTTCAGAGGTTGTGAGATGAAGAAAATAACTAGGCTAGGGATATGGGGGTGTTGTCGGTGAAGAGATAGTAGTGGCAGTGATGGAACTGGTGGTGGTGACGGAAGTGACAGCGGCAGAGAGGGGAGGTGGTGGAGTTGCAGAGCTCTGCAACTGTCGGGTGAAGGAGATGAAGTTTTGGGGCGATGGGTTGTTTGGGTGGATAATAGGATTCGGTGCTAGGGTGTGAAGCGGGATCATCTGGTTCGATGTTTGGCGAGCTGAGCCGCTGGATATGGAGATGGTAGGTAGATCGGACGGCTAAGAGAGAAGCAGTTTGTAGCGACCGTTGGATGTGGAACACAACGAAGTCAACGGTGCTAGATTAGGTTAGGTGCTGTAGTGTTGGGCGGAATCATCGGGATTTGATGCACAATGATGAGGTGACCGTTGGATGACAAGATGGATCCAATCTGACGGCTCTCATGGAAATGGGTATGGATAAAGGAAATGGATTTGGGTAAGGGTTTTGGGCCTTGGGTATGCCAAGCCCATCTTCTTTAAGAACAATTCTTCCTTCTTGAGCCCATTCCTAGCTTTTTGGTCTTGTGCGCAACATTCTTCGCGGCTTCCTTGCGTAATTCCTCCCGGCTTTTCACTACTTTTCTGCTCTTTTTGCTCCGCAATTCATCCAGACTTTATTTATTACCTAAAAATGCAAAATTAAGTAAGAAAAAATATTTATTCTTGAAAACAATGAAAATACAGAATATGGGATAAAATGTAGAATTAATGCGCAAAAGATGAGTTAAATGCCAACAAAAATATATAAATATGCACTATTTAGCACTCATCAAATACCCCCAAACCTGAATTTTACTTGTCCTCAAGTAAAACAAAACTAAGGAAATCCTAACTATACCACTGTCGCTGGTCTCTCGAATGCATTTAGCGTATGCACTAAGCCTTTTAAACCACTAAGTGTCCCTAGTGGACGAGTTGAAGTCTCGTGAAGGTTTACCAGAGTGTGCCTACAAACCTAAGGACAAAATATGAGCTCAGATTCCATCAAATGTGACATGTGCAAAACAGTTTAAGCTCACAGCAAAATGGAGATGTCAATCTAGCTATCGAAGGCACAATCCTAGCACTGATAACAAAAAAAGACATGTGATAAGAGTGTAAAGTGTATCTACACATGTGTAAAGAAAGATCTGAAGTTATGACTACTAATCACCAAGAGATAGTTTCTCAGGCTAAGAACTGAGGTCGAAATCTAGCTAGCTGTCCGGACTTTACGAGAATTGTGAATGAGTTGGAGGTTTCACAATTACTCGCGTTGTACATCAATGGCATACACCCTCCTTGCTTATTACAATGAAAACAAAAAAGATGACTATTTACATGACTCTTATTTACATTGACTATTCTCTTTTATTTTTGGAACAAGAGATGATGGAATTGATAAATACTTGATTTTTTTTTTTTTTGTATTTTTCTGATTTTTTTTCTCTTTTTTTTTTTTCTGAATATATACATCGTTTTTTTTTTTTTTTTTTTTTTTTTTTTTTTTTTTTTTTGAACAAGGAAACACTTTTGATACATATACAAAAGGAAACAAAAGATTACATGACACTTTGCAAGAGGTAGCCCTTTTTGATGCACCCAGTTAAATTCGATGGTTGTCTTTCTTAATGTAACCTCCACCTTCTATCCCAACCAACCAAAGAACAAGCTAGTCAAGTTTCGTTCAGTATTCTAAAGTGATTGGCAATCGTAACTTCCTATCCAACACCTTGAAGATCGAGGCCATACATGTATTGGTAGATCGTGCGCGTGCAAATTTCTTATCACTATGTGAATTGTGCTAGAATCAGGGTGCCTAAATATCTAGACTAAGACTCCTAATAAAAATACATATTTGCACAAGAGTCAACATTTCAAGGTAAATGAGCTCCATTTTTTTATGATTTTTCATTTTTTAATTTTTTTCAATTTTGATTTTTCAATTTTTTTTGAATTTTTCAATTTTTTCAAAAAGAAGAAGGAGTTCGTTTTAATTATAGCATATTATCATGGTATCTACTCTATACCCCCAAACCTAAACTAAACATTGTCCTCAATGTTTCAAAATATGGAAAGGATTAAAATGCAACATATGGAAAGGGACATGCTGAGTAGAGTAAAAGGAGAGAGAATACCCGATTTCGGCGAAAGCAGAATTAAAACTCCGATATCCAAGGCAAAACTCCAACATATTCGGAGTCACAATGGATGAGCACAAAATATATACAAAAGGAATTTTAACTAAGAAATTTTGGTTTTTAATGGGATTGGACTTTTTGGGAAGATTTTGGTTTTGGTGGGAAAAAGAAAAATTTTGGTTTTTAGGGAAACATTTGGAAAACTTTGGTTTTTATGGGAGAAATTTTGGTTTTTGAAATTGGGAGCAAAAGATAAAATGAAGAAAATAAAATTTGGTTTTTGAAATGGGAGCAAAGAAAATTTTGGTTTTTTTTTTTTTTTTTTTTTTAAACAGGGAAAAAAGTAAAGTTAAGATTTTTTTTTTTTTTTCTTTTTTTAAATAATAAAAAGAAGAAAATAAAATTTGGTTTTTGAAATTGGGAGCAAAAGAAATATTTTTTTTTTTTTTTTTTAAAAAGAAAATAAAATTAAGAAAATAAGATTTGGTTTTTTAAAATTGGGAGCAAGCCCACTGTTGGTCCTCTAATGGAATGAAGGAAGCGGCCCACGAAACACTAAGTTTTAATTTTGAAAATTTAATTTGGCCCAGTTGGTTAAGGCCCGACGTTTGTTTTAAAACTTTGGTTTCGAGGTCCACTTTTGAGTGGAATACAAGTCCACAATCAGTTATAAGCTCAGCTGGGTTTAAACCCAGGGTCCAAAATACAAGTCCAATGGAAGAATTTAAACAAGCCCACACAAAATAAATACAAGCCCACAAATTAAACAACAAGCCCACAAATAAATTATTACAAACCCAAAAAATAAAAAGCCCAAAAAATTGGGTTAATTATTACAAGCCCACAATTAAAGAAATTTGGAAGCCCACAGGTTGGGTTCTCTCAATGAATGGGTTTAGGCTTACCTTTTTAGCACAGCCCAGCTGCTCTGATATTGTTGCAAAAACCCAGTTGGGTTTTGGTTCTTTTCCTTGGTGGCGTCCCAGCAGAAGAAAAACAGGTTCAGAACAGCAGGTCCAACAGCAAATGAAGTGAAGCAGATGCAGGTGCAAATGCTATGAAATGAAATACAAAATAGCTAAAGAAAAACACAAGAAAAACACAACACCAATCCCCGGCAACGGCGCCAAAAACTTGGTAGTCCCCGGCAGCGGCGCCAAAAACTTGGTAGGCTTTGAAAAGGTGTATAAAAATTATCCCCGGCCAAAAACTTGGTGGGCCCGGAGATATGTATAAAATTAAGCGCAATAAAAACGGGGGCCTACAGTAATACCGCAAGTGCACGGTCGTCGGTTGTAGCTCGTGCAAGTACGGGTCGATCCACAGAGATTGGGAGTGTTTTGTGTGTTTAGCTATTTTGGGTTCTAGTTGCTATTGTTGGGCTTTGGGTTTAGTTTTGTTTGTAATGATGAAGTGCTTTAGGCCTTGGGCCTTTGAATTGAACTGAGCCTTGGACTCAGTTGGTCTTAAAATGAATTGAACTGGGCCTTAATAATGAACTTGGGCTTTGGTCTCTGAATTAGGCTTTTGATTAAGCCCACAGTTGACTGAATTGGGCTTTGAGCCTTAATGAACTGGGCTTTGGTTAAGTTCAGTGGACTGATGGGCTTTTGGTCTTAGAAACTGGGCTTGGTTTAGCTAGGCCTTTGGGCTTGAGTGCACAGCAATGAACTGAATTGGGCTCAGCTGGCTTTGGAAGGCAGCAACAGGAGAAGAAGTGGCAGCAGCACAAGTGAGCAGCAACAGCAGGGGAAAGCAAACAATGCAAAGCAGCAGTGCAATGCAGTGAAAGAAAGAAAGCAGCAGAGTTGCAGAGAAGGCAATGTAGCAGCTGCACAAGCAGTGCACAACAGCACAAGGCCAAGAAGAAGGAAAAACAGTTAACAGGAAAAGGAGTAGCAGCAACAGAAATAAATCAGCAAATAAACATGGAAGTAAAACAGTGACAGAAACAAAGAACAAAGCAACTACAAGCATAAAACAGTGCAAGATGAACCAAGGCCTAAGCCAAGGGCAGGGGTGATAAAGAAACTGAAATGAAGCAAGGCTAGAATACAGGCAAACAAATAGAATGGGAAGAAAACTAGCTTGCTATGAGCACTAGTTTCTCCCAATGCTCAATCACAGTACAACCTAAGCATACACAAGGAATGGCAAGATAATCAGCTTGCTATGAGCACTGATTTCTTCCATTGCACAATCAGTTCTTTGCTTCAAAAGTATCTAGCCTAGCATTCCATCAAACTAACAACAAGTTTAAACATAACAGGAACATTACATGGCAGTGAGCAACAACACATGTTAACAGGACAAATGTAACAGGAATGAATTGGAAATCAAAACATGAAATTAAACATGCACATTAACAGGATACATTTAACAGGATACTAACATGACAACAACAGTGAGCTGAAACATGAACATTTAACAGAACAACAAATTGAACTAAAAAAAAACAACATGAAATGAAATTAACAAGTGAACTGAAATTAACATGTGAACTGAAATTAACAGAACTTGAAAGTTCTGGATGCAGGCTAATCCAAACATAAAGTTTCTACAACACACCCACACTACATATTTATACCCACAAACAATTAGGGTTCTACCCATTTTCACCCAAAATAACAGTAGCTAGGGTTGGTGATTACTCACCTAATTTGATGTAGCAACATCAAATTGAGCTCGACCCATTACTCTATTTGTTCTCCTGTATCACCTTCATGCATCAATTGCTTCTCTAGCACACGTTAATCCATCAACCCATAACCTAGGGTTTAGGTTAGGTAATGAGTTGATGGGATAAAGGGCTAGAATGATGGGGGAAGGTGTTCAATCACGTGTAGGATGATGACGGAGGTGGTATGGTGGTGTTTGGTGGCGACAGGGAGTGGTGGCGATGATGGTGGCGACAGTTGCAAGGTGATGGTTCTGCAGAGGGGGGGTGATGGAGGAGATGGCTCGACTGTTTGGGAGAAGGGGGGTGTTTGGGTAGGTGGTATAGGTTCGGTTGCTAGGGTGTTAGGCGTATCCACCGAGTCTTGATGTTCTGTGACTCTGAGCTGCGAGATGCGAAGATGGTAGGTAGATCAGACGGTGATGTGAAGTGAAGCTTGTAGCGACCGTCAGATTTTTTGATACAACGAAGTTAACGGCTCTAGATGGGGTTATGTGTTGTAGTGTAAGGCGGAAATATCAAACGTTGATGAACAGTAAGGGAGCGACCGTTGGATTCAACTACCATCTAATCTGAAGGCTTGGAATTTCAGCGCTGTGGTGCTTGGCAGAGACTTCAGATTTTGATGCTCTATGAAGGAGCGACCGTCGGATGCTTCTGAGAACTGATCTGATGGCTGAGAACGGAGGCGTTTTTGTGTGTAGAAAATGAGGTTGTGCGCACCATTCTTCGCGGTTTCCTTGCGTAATTTCTCCCGGCTTTTCACTACTTTTCTGCTCTATTCCGCTCCGCAACTCATCCGAACTTTATTTATTACCTAAAAATGCAAAATTAATTAAGAAAAATATTTATTCTTGAAAACAATGAAAATACAGAATATGGGATAAAATGTAGAATTAATGATCAAAAGATGAGTTAAATGCCAACAAAAAGGGATAAATATATACAATATTTGGCACTCATCAACTATCAACGCTTCACTACGCCAGCTCCGCTCCTTCATGATTCCTGATTCTCCGTTCACCCCAAAGTACATCAGCGCGCCTAAATATAAGCTAAGTATTAAGATCAAGATAATCAATTGAGTCTGAAATGGCAGCAATCTTCTGTTAGATCAGGTCTAAACTGGTCTTGGAAATCTTTACATGAAAACTTAAGGTGGTGTGTTAGTAATGGAAGAAACATTTATGTGTGGTATGATGTATGGATTGGTGATACAACCTTAATAAACATTTGTGGTTCTAATCAGTATGTTCAGAATAATGTTCATTTGAAGGTGGTTGACCTCATTCAGAATGGGAAGTGGTCTGTTCCTGATGATGTGAAATATATTTTTGCTGCTCTTAGTATGCCTGCAATTGGTGGTGGAAATGATGAATTAATTTGGAATGCTTCAATCTCAGGTGAATTTCTTATTTCAGCTGCAGTGGAGAATATGAGATTAAAAGAGAGGAAAGTTAAATGGTCCAAACACTTATAGAATGCTTATCTTCATCCAAGTACAACTAGTAATGTCTGGAAATTACTCCATGGACTTTATATGGATGATGTTAAAAAAGTTAGCCATGGCTATGATATGGTTTCTCAATGCTGTATATGTGGAAAAACTGAAGATAGTATGCATCACTTGCTGTGGGATTGTGAGTTTAGCTTGCACATTTGGAACTGGTTGGCTTCCATCTTTAACTTTGCAATTCCTACTTCTTTCGAGGATATTTTGAAAAGAGCAAGTCTCAAAAGTCCATTAGTTCAACAAGTATGGATAATTGCAGCTTGTAGTACTTTGAAGGAGTTATGGTTTCAGAATAACACAATTTTTATTTATAATATTAAACCAAATATATCCTCTTTCAAAAGTAGAATAATGAAGATGGTGTTTGAAGGTGGTATGAGACTTACATGGGAGAAATGGGATCAAGCTTATGATATTCACTTAATATCTTTCTTTAATCTGGGTGCAAGAAAGTCCAGAATTCAATTCATAACACCTTGTTATTGGTTTGCTCCTGAAATTGATTTCACTCTATTTTGTTGTGATGGTGCCTCTGTGGGAAATTCAGGTGCAGCTGGGTTTGGAATTATTGTCAGAAATCATTCATGTCAAGTAGTGGGTGCAGTTACTGGAGGTTTGAGTTCAGCTACTAATTACATTGCAGAAGTTTATGCAGTAGTGGTTGTTGCTGAATTAGCTATGGAATGAGAGCTTCGGAAGATTATCATCCACTCAGACTCCAAACTGTCATAAATCAATTTGCCTGCAACCAAATTCCATGGTATGTAATGCAGTCAGGCATTTAACAACTATCAAGTTTAATCACTGTTTCAGAGAGGTGAATTTTTCTGCTGATAGTGCAGCTAAGAGAGGAGCAAGACTGTCTGCAGGTGAAAGACTAGTTTGTGTTGGCAGACCTATATGGCCGACAAGACTGGAGATGCCTGAAATTGTTTATTACAGTCTACAGGTTTAGTTAGTTGAGTTTATGGGCTTTAATTAGCAAAATGTAGTTTTAGTTCTGGGATGGTTATTTTGTTGGTTTTCTTTCTTGCATATTTGTAATCTGTAACTTTCATTTTCTTTAACAAAATTTGTGTGATTCAGCAAAAAAAAATAAAAAAATAAAACTCCCATACGAAAACTAAGTATGCGTTGAAAATCACAGTTTTCGTAAAATAGTTTTGGTTTCGGTTTCACTACTACCTAGATCAGATATGATCCACTTTTTAAAGTAACTAAGCGATATCCTTACACTTAAGGTATACGAAAGACCATAATAATTGAATTTCACAGTAAATATGGGATAGCCTAGGGAAATCCTCACCATAGTGCTCGTAATCTTTCTCGGCTCATATCTAGTTTCTCTTATATTTATTAGTAATCCTTCTATTTTTCTTTCGAAGTATCTCAACATTGCAGTTTGCTACATGTTGTGTTTGTGTGTTCTTTTATATTCGATCTTATAAGTCATTCTATCTTGAATTTCCGTTAACAAAAAAAGTTTCTTTCTGTCGACATGAAAAGATGTTTTTTTTTTCTTTTTTATAAGCAATTCGACTTTTGTCGTAAAAACCACGCCAAGCATTTTTCTCTCTCATCTCATCGCCATTAATCTAGCGTTACTCCACATTATCTGTTCATCCAATACTTCACTTCACTTGCAAAAGTTAATGCTGTGAAAATTGCAATCGACAAAATCGCTCGTCGTTTTCTCTTATTTCTCCATCTAGTTTAACAACCACCACACTTCCGTCGAAGGATCTACAATTTAAGTAAGCACTGCTCAGATTTTTTTATTTTATTTTAAACTTCTGATTTGATCATTTTTATCATATATATAACATGCGAAGATTCGGCTCTGTATCAAAGAATTTATTATTCATAACTGTGTGTATGCTGCATTTGGTTCTACCTAGCTCGTTGATTAGCATGGATTTGTAGGAATATCGCACCTTGATGACTCAACATCCATTAAAATTTGCAGTATTTGTTTAGTGATTAAGTGATCACATTAAGTTTGTTTTCTTGACATGTTGACTTATAGTTGTGTTTGGAATCTTTGGTGGATATCAGGTCACATGTACTCTGTTGCTATTCAATAGGTTATTAGGTTTCAGTGTACTTGCACCTGCAGTCGGCATGGAGTGATTTGCTCGCCTTGTTGTTGAATTGTTCGTATTTTAATTGACCTAGATATCACTTCTGACTGTTGATAATCTTGGAATACAAATTTAAGTAGGGCGTTCGGTAAAATGTGTATCCTCCTTTGGTTTGACAAGCTTGTGAACTTGAATGGTGAATATTCTTTTGTTTTACTTAGGATTAAATGATTTATGCACCCAACGTCCGCGAGTTTGATACTAGTTGAGTATCAAATTTATTGTAACTTTGGAGTAGTTTTACTATTTTGAATGTGCAAATGTTACACATTACTAGCGTACCTAGCAGCCGTATAAGTGTGTGTCTGGGCCTGTGCAAAGCTCCGGAGCCTTCTACATGATATTTATACCGTCAAGTTTCACATGACATGATATTTACTTGTCTGTGGTTTCCATTACTGGCAGTAGGTCCTAAAAGTTATTTCTAACCATATAAGTTCTTCTGGAAACCATACATGGAAGGCAAACATGAGGTTAATGACCGCAAAACTTTGTTGCTAGTAACTCACAGTGGTGAAGCCACAGGTAATGTTGGGATCTAGTCGATTCTATTTATCTGTGTGTGTGTGTGTGTTTTTTTTTGTATATATTTATAGAAATACGATTGTCGCGTATAATCCAATTTTTGCTGAATATTTGTTGTGGAAAATACTCATGTAACATCAGTAGATTGGCCATTCAAAGTGCAAACGACTTTCCATTACATGATATAATTTAAAAGTCTTAAGGCATCTATGCTAGATTGTCGGTTATCAAGGTAGTACTGAGGGTTCTAAGTTGATCTGATAATTTTGTTGCAAAATTCATCAGTTATCTCAAACTCTGACAGAGTAGTATCTTTAAGTTTTGTGTAGATTATAAACGTATAAGACCAGTACATAACTTTTGAAATGTAGTGTGTGATGCAGTGAGCCTTACCAGGGGAACCTTGTTGTCTTATTTGTGGTCGCTATGATGAGTATATCTGTGATGAAATAGACTATGATATTTGCTATTTATTCCTCCGTTTCATGCTTTCTTTCTCTGTCATTATTGCAGAGGGATTCTTTCACTGTTGATCATTATATACTGATACCGCCGAGACGAAATATAGTAAATCACCTTCAGTTATTCTTAAGACAATGCTTAAGGCCCCTGATCATCAGGTTGCAGGCCATCAAGCTCATGCTGGAAAGCTTGGGCCACTCGTAGATGGTTCTGGTTGCTTCTACAAGCCCCTACAAAGTGGCGATCGCGGCAACATAGAGGCTGCTTTCTATTCTTCATTCTCTTCCAATAGCAAAGTCCCGACTCATATTCGTCGATTTTTTCCCACTTTCCACGGAACCCAGCTTCTAGAAGCTTCTGATGGATCTGGTATGCACCCTCACCTTGTTTTGGAAGACATTGTCTCAAATCGCCTGGACCCATCTGTTATGGACATCAAGATGGGGTCAAGAACTTGGTATCCCCAAGCTTCAGAAGACTACATCATGAAATGCCTTCAGAAAGATAGAGAATCAACAAGTGTGGCCTTGGGTTTCAGGATATCGGGTTTACAGACCTTTGAAAGTGAAAAGCTTGGTTACTGGAAACTTGATAGGAATGCCGTCCAAGATTTTACGTTAGAAGACGTTAAGTTGACTTTAAAGAGGTTTGTCTCCTCCAACCCGTCATCAAATGCAGAACCTGATTGTTTACTTGCATCAACAATTTATGGTGGGTCGGATGGGATTCTGGCACAATTGTTAGAGCTGAAAGCATGGTTTGAGGATCAGACAATACACCATTTCTACTCTTGTTCCATTCTTATGGTGTATGAGAATGCAGGGGTGGGAGAGGAAGGGAGTCGATCCCGCACGGGTGCGGAAGTTAAGCTTGTTGATTTTGCTCATGTTGTGGATGGAGAAGGTGTCATTGACCATAATTTCTTGGGTGGGCTCTGTGCTTTGATAAAATTTGTGTCAGATATACTTCTACCAACGGGTGCGGAAGTTAAGCTTGTTGATTTTGCTCATGTAGTACTAGTTTCTTCTACCAACAGGTCTCAAGCTGAAGGTGATCTAAAGGAACAGCCTAAGGAAGCGTAGGCAGTTCGAGAGAAATGACACCCTTAGTTGGTGGTAACTGGTAAGCACTACTCGATGTCTTTCAAAAAAAAAAATTTATACCAGAGCTGATTGAACTCTCTTTACCTTTTAGAAGCCTTTTGATGGAGTTTACTTATACCAAGAGTAGTTTGGTTAGCTTATCATAGATTGCTCTGTAAAGGTATTATTTCTCCACTTATCTAGACTCATTCTCGGGGTAAAACTTTATTCTATCATTAAATAAATCCAGTGATCCTGGAAACTGATTGATGCTGTAATAGGTACATTGACTTGATGAATACTCTCTGTTTCTCTTTTCTTCTTCTGGGTTAAATTTGAAGTAGTAGATGTGGTAATTTCTTGTCCCTCTTCAATCTCGTCTCTGAACAATGGTTAATGCGTTGTCTGCTTTAATGTGATCGGTATGATTTTGTCCTAATTTGCGCACGAAGGCATCGACTAATCACTGTCGTACAAGCCAAATAGTTGTGTTTGCCAGATTAATCAACATAGTTGGGAACTGGGTGTTCCAGAAAGAAATTTGGAGGGGAGACGTTCATCTTCCTGAGTTAGGTTGCTTTACATGTTTTACAGCGCTTGTTGTGACTGACTTTCAGATCTCAACTGCAAGAATCTTCTGGGTTCTGGCCTTTGGGGGCCCAAACTATAAAATGTTACGAAGGAGACCCTGGTTAGACCGTGGATCCAAAACAGGCTGAAAAAATAGAGTATTCAATTGTGCTGTGCAAAAGCGGTGTGCCTGAAACAAGTTCCAACTAGTTTACTAACGCGAGTTTGAAAGAGAAATATGGTTTGGTATAGGTATTACTATGCCTGGCCCGAATGCAGTTGGACCTCAGCCGGTTTGCCAAGGAATACCTTGGTACAGGTTCTATGCAGTGATTTCCTGGCAATTATGGAAAGTGTATAAAGAGTCGTTCTTGTCATACAAAACCAGACCCTACAGAGTTGATAGCTTCTGGATGCTTCCGTCATAACATAATATTATGAAGTTGGTAGTTAAAATTCTGATCGATGAAAATGTCATTGCCACTGCATGGAGTTTGCAGCTATAATAGGGTGGACAAAAAATTAGTTTTTCTTGCACTAAAAACAACGAATCTTGTTTCCAATACAAATAATTACTGTTTTCAATAAAAATAAAATAAAAAATAAATCTTATTTTTAATGCAAAAAATTGTTGTTTTAGTGGACCTTAACATACATACGTGCATACAAGTTAACAAGACCTTTAAGATTTAACCAAGAGAAACGGGTCTCTTAAAGAATTATGCAACAGTTACGTTGGAGGAATGAATGCAGCACGCGTTGGACACAACAACTAAGGAGAATATTTCCTCCTTCTGGTCTTTGCAACATATTTAAGTCTCAACCACTTCATCTTCCCCAAAACGTCATCATCGGGTACACTGTTCCAGTCAAGATGGCTGGATTTGATTCTAGAAATTTTTTATCTTAATCAATCACCTCTGTCATCTCTATTAAAAATCTTCCACTTGATGCAACAATAGAAAATCAAGCTAAACTTTGAGATGAGAGTTAAAAGTTAACAGAAATGTCAAGACTCAGGAATTGTTCAGCTGGCCGCCAAGAGGCCCAAGACCCCATTAGTGATCATAAAATGCATCATTCAGTGCAGTTCACTTATTAGCTGTTTAAATTGTATCGACAAAAAATAGTTCCTCAGGGAAAGAAATTTTTCTCTGTAACAATCCAAGTCCTTACAGCTTTTTTCTTGGATTACACGAGCAAAGTACAATATAAGTATAATTACAGCATTATATAATTTAATGACAGAACTTAAAAGAACATAATATTCCTATACAAACTCAAAGCGCATAAGAAGTTTTGCCGAATTGTATTTTTTGCCTTCTCGGTTGTAGAGAGGAACTGTTCGAATACCAGATTTTAATTCCCGAACAGGCAAACAATTCTGGCCACCAAAATCATCCTTCTCACCCGTATCATGGTCGCGAACTTCAAGACGAAGTATTGCTAAATCTGGAATTGTCAACGGGAATGAGAATTCTTGGTCCCAAACCGGTGTCCAACTATCGTCTAAAGGTTCTGTTTCAAATTTTTTAGCATCTGCTGGAACTCCTACTATATGCACCTGTCAAAGACCAGTTTCATCAGTACTCAATAATCTAAACGCATTAACTCAATGTACATTTCAATCTGACTAGAGGTATGCAGCAATTAAGAACCACTAATTTTCTAGGGAGGAAACTAATTGTCCAAGTCCGAATCGAGTAACCAGAATACTAAAACAAGAATTGTTTGAAACCACAACTTGTTTAAAAGTTTCAGCTGTAAGAGAACATCTTCAAGCGGTTGGTTTGGGTGCTGGAAGTAATCTTATTGCAGAAGTTTTAGCGGTAATCACAGGCTTTGAATTGGACATTAGCTCAGGGAGTTTCTAAAATCAAGTGGTTTCCGACTCAAAGTGTGCTGCTCAAGAATCTCAACCAGGTAGAGTCCCATGATGGAGGAGGCTCCAAGGCTCTTGTGAGGAAACAATTTTCGAGCATTTGTACAGAGAATTGAATTTCTTTACTGATGCTATATGGGCAAGAGAGCGTATTAGCTAAAAGTTTTAGTTAACCTACTTTTTTCTTCATAGTGTAGAGAAAATAAGTATAGGATTTTGCAGTTTTAAGTGGCTAAACCTATTTGCATTTAACTGGTGCTTACTTTAAGCCCTCGACCTATTTCTATTCTGATTTTGGTTATTAGAAGAAATAAATTTAAAATGAGAACATCATTTATCATATTCAATGCTCAAATGTGACTAAATAAGTGATGCCTGGTAGTCTACAGACAGATACTTAAGCGTTGTCAACTGAACATTAGCGAGATGCAGGGCTTCAAAAGCTAAGAGCTACACAAAGAATGAATCAAATAGACTTACCTTCACATAGAAGTCCGGGGGAGAGTATGAGTCAAAATGTGATGCCTTGACATCAGAATCCCATCCATTACCCATGTACACTCTCACCTGTGTATAGCAGTCATAGAATGAGAGCTCATTCAATGGCTTATCAACCAAAAGAAAATGATTACACTCAAAATTCGAAATTAAAATACCAACTTTTAAGCATGTCTTCACTGGCAATTTTTCCCCAGGATTAAATAACTTGTTTCCTTCATCCGTTCTAATTAAAAAATCAGGTTTTTTCACATAACCACACCCTCCGTTGGATCTGAACATTCCCTGCATCAAACACAGTTTCTTGCCATATCCCTGTCATAGGAATATTCACATGTTAGTTTATGTTTTATGAACCTTCAGATGACCAAGAAAATTTGTCAGTCTAGTTTCAAGAGGAGAAAACAAGCTCAGGTGAAACAGTAAAGTAGAGATTGGAAAAACTTGATGCTGGCCAAGTAGCGTGAAACTAGTCCAAACAAATATAGTATAGCTATATAAAAGTTTTCTAAATTCCAGACTGCTGGAACTACCTGCATGTTAAATGCTACCATTTGAGCTCCGTGCATCCACCCAATCATTGGGTTATAATTTGATGAATTAAACCTTGTTCCTTTTGGATATATCCGCAGCAGATTCCGCTGGGTGAATCTAGAAACAGAATTTCATTCACTAAGAAAAGATAATAGCCATATATGCATATACACAGAGAAAAAAGGAACTGAATCACAAAACAACACTCAAGCTTCAGTATTCTTTCTGCTGTAACTACCTGACAAGTTCAGTTCCATAATCCTCCGCTCCCTTTTCAAGCTGTTGTTCACTCAAACTGAGGCGTTCAACCTTACTAGGATCCAGTGTGAGAGACGTGGCGAACCCACCCCTGTGTTTCTTAGCATGAATTCCAATAAGACTCTTGTATTTATGAACTCCTAATGAGCATGATTTATCTTCAGAATTATCAATATTTTCACTTTCACCACCGCTGTCTTCACTGTCTTCAGTGTCTAGGTCATTTTTATCTTGAGTGACTTTCTTTTCATTTTTATCGTCCTCGCAGGGTGCTTCGTTCTCACATGAATCCTTACTATACAGATACTCTTTTGGTGGTTTGGTCGAAAGAAGGATTTTACCCTTCAATGCTCCTGGCGATGGGAATACCTCTAAGCATTCTAAGGATGTAAATAGCACATCCCCAAGAGTTTGAGTGATCATCTAAAAACCAAAAACAATGGACTGTAGTCATGAAAAAACACTTGAAAGTTGAAACCAATGTAAGTGCCTTAAATCTATTTACCCAAACATCATTAGAACTGTATAGAACCGATTACCCACCTCAGCAGCTTTAGCCTGTAGTTCTGGAGTAAGGTGATCTTCCAAAGTTACCACCAGAGGGTATTCGGACGCAACAAATGCGTATTCCCTAATGGACTTCAAGCAATCAATGAATGGCACTTTAGCAGTCAGAGTCCTACAAAAACAGAAAAACATGAATTACTTCAAACAAGATTCCCTGATCTCATGAAAACATTTGTGGAAAATGAAATCACTGTCGATCAACATTAAGTCAGTTCATTAGCTCTTTAAAAAAAGCTACAATTTCTTAAATGACCAAAATGGTATCTTGATACTTCTTCATACCAAGTTGATTCTATCCGCTTACGTTAGATATCTAAGATAAACAAGTAATACATAACAAATTCAACATTCTATATGACTACAAGGACCTGAGATCCTAAAATTCCAGGTTACGTGAGGCAGGTATCGTGATGATTTTGGAATCCCATAGAGTCCTCAGTTTTGACAGGGTTGTAAAAGACAACAAACTACTTGTTTTGGTGGAATTTTGATATCAATGGCAAATAAAAAAGTCAGTCAGTCATCATTACCTTCCATGATAGACCTTAATGTCATCTCCTGCAGAATTAGGCCATATATCCAGTTCAATAACTCTGACACCATTTTTTAACGCATTTACAATTGGTACACAACTGCTTTCACTATTGAGTTGATTCCCAGTTAAATAGGAATTATGTCCTGTATATATGAAGTAATGAGACAATGGAGCAGTCATATCATGACAAACCTGAAAAAACACACCAAATTCAGATTCTCAGCCAAAACCCCAACAAAAAAATTAGATGACCTAATTCACTAGAGATGAATTTGAACATGTGACCACAATTCGCCAAAAAAAATTTGAGTCTTTGGTTTTGTATAGTTGACTGTTTTATTGTATGCGAATAAACTTGATCCAAATCAAAATCAAAGCTTAAATTAAAGTAAAAATGAAGAAAATACCTGTGGATTGATAGGGAAATTAAGATGTTGATCGAAGAGATAATGATGAAAATCATCAAGAGTCAGCGTATTATTTCTGGTAAACTTAGCAATGTGATGTCTAGTTTGAAGAATATTAGATGCAATCTCATCCGCATCTTCAATTTTAGCATCAGATTCTCCTTGAAAATTGATTAAGAACTGTAGCAGTTGATCAGATGTCATCAGATTTTTACCCTCTGAGTATTTCGAAAATGCTTCTTTGACATCTAATGGTGGTTCAGCTTCAATTACTTTAAAGTTCCTTTTAAATATCTTAAACATCTTATAACTACTCCCCGTTTCTTTTTCCTTAGACGACATCTTTCTAATGGTGATGATCACAGTCGAGTTCTAAATTTATTTTCTTGATTGGATTTGAGTTTCTGTTGCTCGTTTTAAGATAGAAAAATGAAATTAATAGAAACAGTTGGAACGATACAAACTTAAATGATCCAATCAATCACTTTGGAGAAAATCCAATGACTAAGAAGAAGACCGACTTAAGTGTCGACAAATGTATCGCACCCACACGATTCAGAAGTACACGGCTTTTCGGGATTCTGAGATTTGTATGCCTTTCGTTTTCAGTATTTTATCGTGTGGGAGACTCAAAAAATCGAGATGCGTTGCACAATATGAAAGCAACGATTTTGCCCAATAAACGAGATAAGAAGAAATGAAGATAATCAGACGATATTTAGAATTACGTGCAAAAATCTTTTCAATCTTCTCATTTCTTTGGTTTTGCAAAAGCATCAATTTAGGTTGAAGTTGGTTTTTGCGACGATGGTGTGGCGGGATGTACATGGTGGGGATGCATTGGGAAGCGGATTAGTGCGGAGATTTGAAGCGAGATGGAAAGCCGAAATGTCGGTATAGTTGGTTGAGCGAAGAGTGTTTCTCTTAGCAACAAGGGCGCTGAGGCGGTCTGTCCACGCCGGCGGGACATCAAATGTCTGCACCACTCACGGTCTAAACGGTGCGGATTAGCTCTCCCCAAAACCACCCAACCCGATGAGCATTAAGGGAACAAAGGGTAATCTTCACTGGGTGTGTCACACCCACAAATGCACCTTGCAAATTTTTGGTACGAATATAACCAGAACCGGGCAGGAGTTGCGATATACAATGCCCATCTTAGACCAACGCCTTTTTTCATGCACAAAACTAAGCTCAAGGTATAACTTATTTCTTCCTATTAGTCACGTCTTTTTGCTATTCTTACTTCTTCCACGTCTTCTATCGAACTCGATTTCTTTAGAATTCCCAAATTTCTATCAAACAAAACAAAACCAAACCACCCCCACTCTTCTCTTGTCTTCTGTTTGCTAACAACTTTTGTGTTCGTATGTCTTTCAAGTACATAGATTTTGGTTAACTAACTCACAGATGGGAGAACTGGAAGTCATTCACAAAGATGCGGACGATAAGTACTAGAAAAACTAGTCGACAATTTGTTTTTGGACCCTTTTTTTGTGTTGAACTAGACAATATGTATAAAAGCAATGCTTATAACTGTAT
This sequence comes from Papaver somniferum, assembly GCF_003573695.1. Lineage (NCBI taxonomy): Eukaryota > Viridiplantae > Streptophyta > Magnoliopsida > Ranunculales > Papaveraceae > Papaver > Papaver somniferum. The sequence goes on from NW_020628818.1 coordinate 5,065,285, forward strand.
AAAGAACTTGTTATGTTTATGATATATATATATATAAATGAATCGTCTTAGTTTCATTTTGTCATTGCTATTCAAAATTGTCGGGGAGAAAATTTGAACGTAAAAAGGCTATGCGATTAAGTTCGCACAGGGCCCTAATAAGCACAGGATCGGCTCTGAATGTAACTCAACAGTGATGAAGTTAATTTAATTAAATTGCACCCACTATTACTTTAGCTTTATAAATTTGCACCAGTGTAAATAGCAAAACTACGATAAGTTATATAACGAAATTCTTCAACCTTTCTCTTTCTTATCTGCTCAAATGCTTACCTATACACATTCAAGCTTTGTCGTACATTACTAATAATAATTAGATAACTAAGAACACATAGAACATGACACAATTAACCTATTTTATTGCATCAAAGGAGAAGATAAATATAAATTTACCCATTTAGGGACTTACACAAACTTGTTCCTCTTGAAACAAGCCTTTAACTCAGCAAACCTCTCACAATTTGAGTCCCACAATTAACTCTGCAAGCCTACTGATTTTTTTAATGCCTTTACATTATTTATACAGAGGATACAATGACAAAAAACCATGCACAACGTTTGTACACGCATTGGACAACCATCTGTCCAATATGGCAGTTTCATTACCGCTAATAATGGAAGATCGCAGATCAGAGCTCAACTGAAGAAGATCGCAGTGTTCAAGATAGTTTTCAACAAAAGAGATGGGAATTCAGTGGCCCATACTCTAGCCAAGTTTTCCTTAAACCATCGTTCCAACATGCGGTGGTTCTCTTCCAAACCCCCCTCTTGTATTGCGTCTTGTATCCAAGACGATATTCTTGCTATGTAGTTTCTTTTCTTTGTGTTGTGTAGCAAAAAAAAATTACCGCTAATAATTGTACATACTGGCCAGTTTCTTTCCTAACTCGAGCCAGCCTTCAACACCTGTTCCAAAACATTTATGGACACTCCTATTAGGTTATAAACTCCCGTTATAACCGTTCACCCTTGTCTCCCACCTTTGCGATGTTTATAAATCCATTTACCAACTATAACCGTCACTTGAGCCATATTGTGCTATTATTGCATATCATTGTGCCATGGCCTTGAGCGGAACTTGATTGGATACCTAAGCTAAGCCAAACTCATGCCAAAAGGCCTTCCAAATGATGCCAATAATGTATCATGCATCATGTGCTTATCTGCGTCATTTTTGTTTTACTTAGACAATTGCTCGACAATAATACTGTCTACTCTTGCATCACTAGCTTGTTTGCACTGTCCAAACTTTGGCCATCCTATGACTAATGCATATGTCAACTCTTGACCTATTATACGCTCTTGCATCATCCTTGAGCTTGATCTAAATCGATCTCATGGATATGCATCAATACAAGCATCGCATGTTGCATTTGTCATTTAGCCTTATCTTGTCTTCCTCAGTGAAACTTCATTATGTCGGCTAATATGCTTCATTGCTCAGCCGCTGACTTTGCAATGTAGCGCCATCATTGCGCCTCACTGGCCATGTAGGGTAGTCCTACCCTAACGCTTTATAGACTATACAGTGTAGTGTTATCATAGCGCTTCACTGACTAAGCCGGCCATGCAGTGTAGCTTCATCATTGCGCTTCACTGGCCGTACCGGTTATAGTGTGTATGTCCTCTTTTCATATGTAAATAGGTTTTGTACTTTTGATATTATGTGAATCCATGCATAATATAAAACCAATCATTGCATTGGAAATTTCTAAAAAACATGAGAGATGATGTTAATTTGCAATGAAAAAATGTAAAACCTCACTCTCTATAAATGAAAAATTAAAAAATCCACTAAAATTTGCATTCTTCAATGCAAATTAACATATCTCTCATATTTTTTAATTGTTTTTTGCATTTTCCAATGCAATGATTGACTATTATCTTGTGCATGGGGGCACAATGTAAATTATGATAAATGGCGGTTCTTCAAAAAATTTCAATCCTAGAAAGGAATTAAGACAAGGATACTTCTTGTCACCTTGTTTCCATTGGTGGTAGAAGTTATATTTAAGCTTATTAATGATACAGTACAAAGAAGGCAGCTCACTGGTTTTCAAGTTGTTGTAAACGGCACAATGATATCTAATTTGAAATGTGCGGATGACACCTTCATATTTATTGATGAAAGTGTGGAGGAAGTAAGAAGATTTTTATAATTTTTACATTTTTTGGGACTCTCACTGGTTTAAAACTTAACACAGATAATAGCATAATGGTCAGTATGGAAGCAGATAACAATATAGAAATGTTATCTAAAGAACTTGGTTGCAAGTCTGAAAAACTTCCTATAAACTACTTAAAAATGCATATGTTCTCACTGGAGAAGTACATCAATTTGGGAGCAGGTGCTCACAAGAACAGAGCAAATACTAGCAACATGGTAGAAAAAACTTAGAACTAAGCAGGTAGATTTGGTCTTATCAAAAATTGTCTATCAAGTCTTCCTGCACATTTACAATGTTTATTTTGTTTACCTGTGAGTGTGGAAAAAAAGATTGACAAGATTATGAGAAACTTCCTACAGGGAGCTGTTGAAGGAAAAATGAAGCTTATTTCGGTATCCTGGTCAAAGATTTGTTCGCCTTACGAAAATGGTGGTTTGGGAGTCAAAAATCTAGGGAAAAACAATTAAGCTCAACTTGCTAAATGGGTATCAAGATACTCAAAGAATAAAAATTCCCTATGCCACATGGAGAAGTATTTTTCAACAAAATTTTAAGGTTAAGAGGACATACTTATGCCGGCTACAGATAATAAAACTCAAGGTAGAAGCTTGTGGAAGAATGTGGTTCTAGATATGCCTAATTTATCCCTATTTACAGTAAGGAACGGAAGGGAAATCATATTTTAGGGTGATAAATGGTTAGGTAAAGGATGTTTGAAAAATATCTTACCAGTCATATATACTGTTACCAGAGATAAGGATATTTCAGTTGATTGGTCTAGATTTCAAATGCTCTTCCTATAAGAGGAGAAAATGTATTAATACCAGTAGTGACCTGTGTGTGCTCTGTAATTCAAAAAGGGAATCTGCAGATCATATGGTTATTCATTGTGCATACGCCTTCGAAATTTTGGATTAGTTAATTAAAGTTAAAGACATTTTGGCCTCTACTTAGAAATTTAACTAATATTTGTTGCTCATAATTTCAATGTGTTACATGAAAGAGAAAAGGATGTTTGCGAGAGATTGTATTATGTAGTGTGTCGGGTAATATTGAAAGAGAAAAATAATCGTGCTTTTACAGAAAGAAGTATTGGTTTGATTAAGCAAAATTTGTTTTTTTTTGTCTTGTGATTCAGATACATTCAAACATGTACAGGGTGTTAGTCGTGGGAGATATGAATGTATTGCAATAGAGTTGGAAAATTCTCTGTTAGTCGTGAGGGAATTTGTCAAAATCTTTTAAAATCTCTGTTAGTGGTGAGAGATTTCTAGGGAGTTTCTAAAACTACCTCAAAATCCCTTAAACTTCCTTGTTGGTGGTGAGAGATTTAATTAGAATCTCTTAAACTCGCTGTTAGTCGTAAAACACTAGAGTTATAGGAAATTTACAATTTGGGGGAGTCTGGGGGAGTTTCATGATGTTTTTGTACTTGGACAAAATCTCTCAGAAAACAAGAGATTTCTGGGGAGTTAGGGTAAACTCACCTAAATTGTCTAGACTCTCATACACTCCCTCTAAATCCCTAGGGATTTAAATACATTAAAATCTCTCAAACTCTCCCACGACTAACCTCCTGGTAAACTCCAGTTTCATTTGGAACAACTGGAATTTGCTTATGAGCATGTAACATTTGCTATGAGCTTGTTCTATATTACTTTTCTTTCTTAATACAATCTCTTAATCAAAAAAGAAAAATGATGGGTAAATCTTTACTACTACCAACCAAACACACTTTTGACAAGATGTTTCTTCTTTTTTCGCTTAAATCTCACTACTTAAACCACTAACATCCCCATGAATTCCTTCAACGGTATTGCACACTTTTCTCCCTCTTTTGTTTCTTGTTTCACGACTCCCTTCTTTCTCCTAATTTCCAAAACAGTTTATAACATAACTTGCTAGTGTTAAGTATTTTTCCCTAAAGCCTAAGAGAAAACATAATTGTTGAGCCATAAGTTGTGATAAATTTGACGTTCAACACTATCAGTTGGATTTACTTTATCCGAATATCACTTCTTCTTCTTCTTCTTTTTTTTTTTTTTTCTTTTAAGTTTTGAATATTTTGATAACTTAGGAGTCATTATTTCTTTCATTTGTGTTCTAAATTCTACTTGTATATTTTACTTTTTCTTATTTAGGACTGGTATAAGTTTAGATAGATTTCGAATTAGGATAAATGCCATGAGGAACCACGGAGGCATTTCCCACCATGGTTGTCCCATTATGTATTGACTTTGTTTTTAGAAGTATTTTTTCAAAATTTCTTTCGGCTATTATGGAGAATGATGCCGAATCAAGCCAATTTCTTATGTCAAAGTAGTCATGGTTACAATTAAATGCCACCACGGACTTGCCAAATTAGAAAATCAACAAATTTGAGGGTTTGCGGATCGCATCAATGACTCTACCAAGCAACAGAGAGTATGATGCTTGGTAGACTCTTCGCCAAGTGGCATTGTATTTGTCACCGACCTACCTCTTTGTGTTAGCGCATTTGTTGGTTAAACCCACCAAGCGCTGGTATGTCAAGGCTGGTTGTCATATTTTAGTATCAAAACTCATAAGCCGCTTGATTAGGTTACTAAAGTCAACTTCATTAGGTTAAACTAGGAAGTATATAAATGTTGAGATATACAAGTATTATTCTAAATACCCAAAGATTCCGACGACGTATCGACATCAACGATGACATCATCCTTTCACTTGAGGTTGGTAATACATGACTTGACTTGTTTCCATTTCTATATCGTAAGCTCTCAAGTTGTTCTGATTGAAAACATAACATGTGAAATTATATACATGAAACTCTAGTATAAGAGACTTGATCATCATATTGTGATCAAAGTGTCAAGGAACAATATATCAATAGTGATAAGTACTTTATATTGGTATATTGGATTACGAAGTATAATGCTTATCTTTTGAACATAGTATTTGAAACTTGTTATTTCTAGATTGTTTAGTGAACATAGGTTTGATTTCATACCTAAAAAACAGTGTTTAATTACATGAGTTCAAGGAAGTCGACGTACGAACTTGTTTCGTAGTTGAACAATTGAAGGTAGGTTTTCATTGAAGATCTTAAGGTTGGACCGATCCTAACCTATATAGGGAATCCAGATACAACTGATCCTACCTTATGTTAGGAGTCAAGGTAGAACCGGTACTAACTTGTTTTAGGATTCATGGTAGAACCGGTCTCAATGGGCAAAACCGATTTCTCTAAGTCACGTACACTTTAGGGTTTGTGTAATTTGGAAATTGGCTTTGCAAAATAGGAAAGTTAAAGATGTCTATGTAATGATTAATTTGAACATGTGATGGAATTTTATATATTAGTTGTTCAAAGATATTCCTTGATACTCAAGGTGAGATCTCAAACAAAAATAGTAGAAAATATTTTTGAGATTTTCGAAATTAATATGTTTTGTTTTACCGACAATCAAAACATATATCTGGAAAGATATATTATTTAAGTGCTAGTTAATATTGAGTTTTCCATGAAGATTTCGGTTATACAATCGGATATTGGATGGAATTAGATAAAACCTAATTTAGGTGTTTTATTGCATATGTTAAGAATTTTCGGTTATGGAAATTCCTTGGTGTCCAAAATACCTTGGTCTACATAATGAAGTTTGTTCTTTTACAAACTTATCCTGAGACAGGGACTTCGTTTCGTAGTCACTGTTATAGCCGACTAATTAATAGTATTCTCGTAATACTATCTTAGAGAGGAGAGTAACCTAGTTATGAGAAATCTCTTACGTCCTCTAGTTTAAATACTTCTTTGGTATCAAGAAGCGTTTACTAGTACCATTAGTGGGAAACTAGAATTTCATTGTTATTTTTGTTTTCAATTATCGGTTTGATTGACTAACTGTTTGTTAACTCTTGATTGCACCTGGTTTGATTATTCCCGAGAGCCTTCTCTTCTGACATAAGGTCACTGAAACTAGATCAAGAGATCAGGCGGTAGTTCAGATCTATCTTTAGATCTGATGTTGACCATTCATTGTTAACAGTATCCATTCTGTCGTGATCGATCATAAGTTGGAAACAAGTTTTTTATTGTGCAGTTACAAAAAATTATTGAAGATTTGAAGAAAAAAATATTTTTTTTATTGGTTTCGTATCTTTGTGATTTGCTTCGTGCACAAACTTGATCGGCTGGGATCCGACTAGATCTAGTTTATCTTTTGATAAACTCGTTATTGCTAGTCGTATTTGGATCGACAAGCTATCATTTGGTTGTACTCTTTAGTATCCGAATATGGTAGTTTTGTTTTACTCGATCTGATTAACTTTTTAATCCAGATCTTTGAAGTCTAAACCCTACAAAGGAGTTTAATTGATTTTAAATAGAAAATCCTTTGTCACGCTCAACACAAATATCTCTGATTGATTTCCTGAGATAGGAGAGTGGTTACCAAATAGATTAGTCTTTTGCTGTTAAGAAGACGATCGAAAGATTTAAGTTCTTAAAGTCTTCAGAGAGGTTAAAGGAACTTAAGATAGTGGACTCTATCTTAGTATTCATGTGCGTTGGCCAGATTGGTTATAGGCGCAGGGATACTGAGGAAACTAGGTAACTATGGGTAATTTACTTGGTCTCAACTATATGAAGTTGGTAGTGTGGTTGTATTGCGTCTTAATTCTGAGATTATTCAAAACTGGACTAGGTCCCGGGGTTTTTCTGTGTTTGCGGTTTCCTCATTAACAAAATCTTGTTGTGTGCTTTTACTTTACTTTCCACATTATAATTTTTTTTCAGTTATAATTGAAGTAATTGCACTTGTACGTTAATCCCAAACACTTGGATTGATCCCTATAGTTTAAATTTCGGTTTCAGACTTGTAACTATATACCAAGTGTATACCTTGTGGTTTCTATCTTCTTGACAGTCTATGTCTATATCAGATCACGCAAGGTATAAGACTTATAAGTTGATGTCAAAAAGTATGTGGTGTACTTGGTACCTCGTCATTTCAATTAGTATTAGAGCAGGAAAACACGAAAAGATATAACAATCTGTGTTTGGTGCGATCCAACTTATAAAAGTTGAATCTAAAATGATTATTGAAGAACCTGAGAATGATTCAGTTGACGTAACACAAGATATTGAAAGTTTTAAATTAAAATTAGATAAGAGTGTCTCATCTAATTCAATGTCCAGAGGTCTTTAGGATATCACCTCTTGTGATTCTACGAAACAAGTTAGCCTTGTTGATAATGTAAATACTGCTGATGACCGGGAAACCCATCTTGACAAACAATTGGATGAAATTTCCATTGATGGTGACTCAAACATTGGTCGTAATGTAGATGAGGATATCTTAGAATACTCAAAACTACTGGATCCTTTGACAAAGGAAAAACTGAAAACTTCAAATTTCGTTGGTCTTGTGACTCCTAGTTGTCGTGAGAACAAGAAATTGAAGAAAGTTTTCGAAGGAAATTATAGTGGTTTTCTCATCATTGAATCTCTTCTTAAATATCGTACAAAAGATCTAAATTCAAAGATAATAGAATGTGAAAATCTTCGGAGAGGTATCTTTTTATCAAAAATGAAACTTGATGAATCTGAAGCAAGGATTAACTCTTAACAAAAGAGTTTTGAAGAGAAAGAAGGTGCCTATCTCTCTCGAGAAAAATATCTTGACGCTGACCTAGATAAATCAAGATGAAAAGACGAGGGTACCCAAATATACCTCAATCTAAAAAATTTCCTACCTATAAGTCCTTTCTCCGAAAGTGATTGTCTATGGACTAAGTCGAGACAATGCAACTAATCGTCTCACACTTCGTGTGATCATCTGTGGATATGAGATCGAGATAATACAACAACAAAGTATGTTTACTTGATAAAAAAGTTCGGACTTAACCAAACACAATAGGATTCACTTATCAAATAAATAGGAATTAACATTTGTGTGATTTACTTTAATTATAATAAAACAATTATAATGCGGAAAATAAAAGTAAATGACACAACAAGATTTTGTTAACGAGGAAAACGCAAATGCAGAAAAACCTCGGGACCTTGTCAAGAATTGAATACTCTCAGGATTAAGCTGCTACAAAAAATTACACATAACTTCGTATAGTTGAGACCAAGTAACTAAACCTATAGTTCACCTAGTTCCGTATGTATTCCCATGCCTCCAACTTATAAATAAGTCACATACGTGGAACAATTACTTTGGTTCGTATTCCAAACAGTAAAGGAACAACAAATCTGTTTGGTATCAACTCTCTTCACCCAAGTGATATGAGTTGGACAAAGGCTCTTCTGTTTATCTTAACATAAACTCCTTCGTCAGGTCCTTAGATCTATCTTATGTTCAATTACCAAAGTAATCGTTAAGATTTTGCAATTAACACTCTTAATCCAAAGAATTGTGTTGATTCCGATCTACTAAATTAATCAATCCAATTCTATCACAAGGATAAAACCGATTATTAATTGGATCCTCTTTTTACCGAAATAAGTATTGTGCACACCAAAGATTATGAACCCAAAAATCACAAATCTTCAATATCTTCTTCGTCTTCAAATCTTCTTAGATCTTCAATAAACACCTGTACACAATCACTTGAATCTCTTGTGATCAATCACGCATAGAACGGCGTCCGTTAACAATGGATTATCACAAGATCGTCTTTATAACTAACAACAGTCTAAAAATCCCTGTCGAAACTCTGAACTAGTTTGAGTGAATCTTATATCAGAAGAGAAGATCCTTAAGCATAAACAAACTAGGTGCAATCAAAGTTCAACCACCGTTAGTCAATCAAATCAATGAAAACAAAAGATAAACCGCAATTTCTAGTTTCCCACCAACAATACTAATAGAGATTCTCAATCCCAAAGAATATTTTAAAACGAGCGGTCGTAAGAGATTTCTCCTAATTAGGTTACTCTCCTCTCCGAATAGGCGGCTTCATCATTAACAGCACAACAAGAGTTAGTTTGCTAGAAATGCAAACTTCTAGTATTTATAGATTAGGAAGTTTGGACACCAAGGAATTTCCAAAACCGAAAATATTCTCAAGATATTCATTAAAGCAGAAATTCTGTTTCCATAATTCCTGGAAATGCTCTGTCCAAAAATAATGATCGAAATATCTCAGAAAATATTTAACTAGTAAATGCACATTACTAATTCTTATTTTCCTAAAAATGAAATTAATAACCTTAATTAAAAGATTCTTAACTTATTTGTGTTTCAATCCTGGGATTCTCTTCCCTTGGCTATTAAGGAATAACTTTGAACAATTAAATAATAAACATTCATAGCATGTGTTCAAAGTATGTCAACATCCTAACTTTGTAAGTTCTCTTTCATACTTACAACCTTGAAACCGATTTTCCACACTTCCAAACAAGTTTACAATTGGTTCATCCGACTTTCAAGAACTATGCGATTGATCAAATAACATTCAATCACAAATCATGGGTTTAACGGTTCTACCAAAACAAGTTTCGGTTCTACCTCCATGTGAGTACTGTGCATAGTCACACTGGATTTCCAAAATTCGGTTGACTAGGTACTAGGATCGGTTCCCCACATATATATGGTATCTAACTTGATGTGTTGCACATGTCCATAGGACCGGTTCCCCTTTGCCTAAAAACGTGTTGCACATGTCCATAGGATCGGTTCCCCTTTCTTCTATAAACCTGTTGCATCTTATACAAGGATCGGTTCCCCTTTGTGATGTACTGCACCTTTTACTAGGATCGGTTCCCCTTTTCCCAGTTTTGGTCAGACATTAAATCACAAACCCGATTATACCATCTCAGGTGATTACTTAAGATCGGTTTCACTAATAAAAGTCATACCAATACATAAGTAAGGCCTTTGTGAATAGTTTTACCAAGAACACAATAAGTCATGAACGGTTCTACTAATCACACATATTGGTTGTTCATAAGATATGCAATGAATAACAAAACCAATAACACCTGGCGATTTTCTTTCGATTCACAAACCAAGTTCATGAATTTAATTCCTTAGAACACATGAAAACATTGTTCCCTAGGATGAAATCCTCACCTCATACCCATACATAATCATGATAGCATTCATGATTATGACGATGTCTTATCTACAAAGTTTAATGGTCAATCAATAAACCTCGTATTGTATTCCTTAATACTATGTCTATCTAGAGTTCAAACATGCTTCGCAGTTTTGTTTTCAAGATGCACGAATTGAAAGATACGTTAGGGAATGAAACAGTTCTAATCAAATATCACTAACCTCAAGTGGAAGGATGATTTTTGTCGTTGTAGCTCCTTGCTTCTTCACATTTTCAAGTCTAAGCAATACTTGTAATGTCTCATATCCTAATACTTTCAAGCTAACCTATACGAAGTTGACTCTAGTACATAATCAAGCGACTTTTAACATGAGTTTTGATTCACTAAAATATGACAACCAAACTTGACATACCAACGCTTGGTGGGTTCAACCGAGCTATGATCTAACACTCTCCCCCTTTGTCAATTTTAGTGACAAAAATCTTACATCATATGGATAAAAAAATTACAATAATTCATTGCACATATGCTTGATTCCCGAATTCAATAGCACAATAATCTGCATACATTCAATCCTCAAAAATGTCGTTGTTGACATTATAATAATAAATCTAACACTCCCCTAAGGAAGATAGGTAGATATTCAATCCGCACGTATTTTTATACCACTTAATATGATATGTTACTCCCCCTTAGTCTGTGCTTTCACTCTTTCGTTTAGATTAGACGTTAAAGCACCAATGTTCTTTTCCTTGGCGATACCAATCAATATAAAATCAATGCCAATATCACTTGTTTACTCCGTATATTCTCCCCCTTTTTGTCACAAAATAACAAAGAAACGAAAAAATAAAGGACAACACGAAAAGAATCTTACAAATCTCAAAATAGACCTGCAACCTGTAGAGTTAAGCACGAGGGTTCCACACACCATGTTCAGATAACCAATATCAAAACCAAAACTACAAGTAGTTTTATTTTGATATGTTACCAAGGAAACAATTGTCCGAAACAATTTTTTCATTTTAGTTTAGCAAACCAAAAATCAACTAAGCACCTTAGTCCCTTTGGTAAACCGATTGTACAAACAAATCGCTTATTCGATAAGACCAAAATAAAGATAACTCTATTTTTGTCATCAGGTTCTAATTATCCATAAACTTAGATCTTTCAATTTTAAACAAGACAAGTACTAGGTTAGTTAACTAGCATTTCTTGTTAAGGCATTCGATTAGACTTGAATAACCGAAAACTCACTTCGATAAGTCTAACTAAGATCAGAATTAACTTAGTTTCTCTTATCCGGAATCCAATTGGACTAAACAACTCATCCCGTATCCTTTTATTTCGTTAAGCCATAAATAATTCATACAAACCAACATAAATCAACTTGCATAATTATTCACCTCAACCGGAAGCAATTGAAACAACATAGACATTAAAAGCACCGCAATTGCACCGAAATTTTCTAAGCCTAAATAATTGATACCACACAATAAAGCAAGATAACAATAGTTTTTCTTAACCGGAACCAATTGAATCACACACATCCACACACACATCATGGAATAAATATCAATTGTACCGAAATTTTGTTGAGCAAAAGCAATAAATATATATATAAAATAAACTCAGGCTTTTCTTAAACAGGAAAACAATTAACTAAGAAGATTGTTACCTCAAATTCGCATCCACTTCTCCAATATGATTGCGTTTTCGTCCAGGGAGAATTGATATCGAAATATCATCATGTTGTCATCCTTATGTAAAAACAAAAGAATAACGACAACCAACCTTTACCAGAGAAAGGTTGAAAATCGGTTTTAACAATTGCAAGCAAAAGTTGAAAACTTTCGAAACACATATGCTTTTATGCCAAACCAAAACCGATTCAACATATTGTGACTTCTTCACATATTGTTTCTATCAGTCTCCCTCATGATTCTTTGATAAAGCCTACCAACATGGGCTAGAGCATAAACCTGCTAAATTAAAAAGTCACCCAAACCACAAGGGTTCACAATATATGAGATCGAATATTAAGGTAGTAAAATGAAATCAAACATCCCATAGATATAAATAGAAATAATATAAAAGCATTCAAGCACAGGCTATTTAAATCAAAAACTATCACAAGAAAAATTATAAATCAAATAATTTTATTCATAATAGACTTTATTGAAATAAATCAAAACTACTGTCTATTTTTCTTTTGCAACCTTTAGATAGGTGTTTTCAAAGATCATCTTCAATTTCCTCAAATTTTTCAGGATCTTCATCAACAACATCGCGACTGATATCTCGGATTCTGCACACAGTACCTTGGTTATGTTCACAGGCTAAAGCATTAACCTTTCGATTAATATTCCGAGCATATTCCCTATTACCGATTCCAAGTTTAATCAATTTCCTTTGGTTACGGATAACAGTTCTTAATAATGCTGCCTGTCTATGATGAGTTTCAATGGTACTGAGGAGGACTTGACGTAGATTGATAATATCAACCTTAGCATCCAAGCTGTTTTGAACAAGGAGATGAGTCACATCTTCTTTTTCATTTTTGATATTTTCACAACCATATTTCTTGAATGTATCATCAAGATAAACAATTTCCTTAGAATTCATTCCACTCAAGGATTTCAGAAGTTTTGCTTGAGATCTGGTTTGAGAATACATCCTTTAGTATAAGTTCTCAGACACGTTGAGTACATATACTTGAAATACCTTTAACACATTCCAAACATAGATATCAGCCTTAAACAAATAATTCTGACAAGATCTGAAAATATTTTCGTATCTAATGTGTTACAGGGACACAACATCCTCCAAAGAGATTATCTCCAAAATCGGTATCAAGAGATACTTCAAACAACTGCACAAATCCTTTTTACACAAGTTGTTTTAAGACAACCTTTCTACAAATAAGAATGATTAAAGTACACTTAAGGTAGATTGTGTATTCTCTCTATATTGAATAAGATATATTTGTAGGATTCTGATTGGCCAGGTATATGTGCTTCCTTATATCCGAAGATTGGGCATAGTAAGGATGCACATTCTAATGCGATTAAGCATTAGGATGAGGATCTTCCTCATCGAATACCTTTAAAGGAGATTCTTTCTCCTTTTTCTTATAAGCATTATCATGTTCCTTTTCTTGGGTTTTGAACCCATCCTCTTGGTTAGGAAAATTGCAAGATTCAATATCTTCAATTATATCTTATGCCCAGGATGAAATGTTCTCTGAGCTTGAACCTGTATGATCGAGATTTGCCATACGACAGGTCTCTAAAATCTCTTGTTCACGAGATTCTATATATCCTCTTAAGGTATCCATTCCTTGTTGGAAATGTTTTCTAACACCCGTTTAGATATTTGTAAGAAGTTGTTAAATAAGGATCTTATTCCTTATCTGTGAATGTTCTAGCAATCGATTGAGAATTTCACACCCATTAGTCTTTTGATGAACTTCATTGGACAAGGCCAATTTTTGTTCCATATAATCTGTCAGATTATTTTGAAGACTTAGTTTCTCGCATTCCTTCACAGACTCTTACATCTAATCGAACAATAAGTTCTATGACATCATATAGGCTGTCAATGGTTTTCCCTTTCTCCGAATAGGTGTCGATATGTTTGAAAAATCTTATCAACATTTTACGAAATTCAGAGCTTGGATATGTTAGTGATTCTAATCTCTTTTCACATTCTGTAAAAGAAGATTTTTCACTAGGAATTGGACTCGGATTCATCCTTTTCTGATCAGGATCCTGATTCGCATTCAAGTTATTAGTCATAGACTTTTTCTTTGATTTTCGAAAAGACTTTTGAGACCAATTTCCATTTATTTTCCCTGAGATCTTATTCTCATTATCTTGACATACGTTAACTGAATCACTCATTAGATTCATTCTTATAGGTTGGATCGCACCAAACATAGATTGTTAGATCTTTTCGTGTTTGCCTGCTCTGATACCAATTGAAAAGACGAGAGTACCCAAATATACCTCAATCTAAAACTTTTCCTACCTATAAGTCCTTTATCCGAAAGTGATTGTCTATGGACTGAGTCGAGACAATGCAACTAATCGGTTCACACTTCGTGTGATCGTCTATGGATATGAGATCGAGACAATACAACAACGAAGTATGTTTACTTGATAAAAAGGTTCGGACTTAACCAAACACAATAGGATTCACTTATCAAGTAAATAGGAATTAACGTTTGTGTGATTTACTTTAATTATAATAAAACAATTATAATGCGGAAAATAAAAGTAAATGACACAGCAAGATTTTTTTAACGAGGAAACCGCAAATGCAGAAAAACACCGTGACCTTGTCCAGAATTGTATACTCTCAGGATTAAGCCGCTACACAAAATTACACCTAACTTCGTATAGTTGAGACCAAGCAACTAAACCTATAGTTCACCTAGTTCGTATGTATTCCCACGCCTCCAACTTATAAATAATTCACGTACTTGGAACAATTCCTTTGTTTCGTATTCCAAACAGTAAAGGAACAACAAATCTGCTTGGTATCAACTCTCTTCAACCAAGTGATATGAGTCGGACAAAGGCTCTTCTGTTTATCTTAACATAAACTCCTTCGTCAGGTCCTTAGATCTATCTTATGTTCAATAACCAAAGTAATCGTTAAGATTTTGCAATCAACACTCTTAATCCAAAGAATTGTATTGATGCCGATCTACTCAATCAATCAATCCAATTCCATCACATGGATAAAACCGATTATTAATTGGATCCTCTTTTTACTGAAACAAGTATTGTGCACACCAAAGATTATGAACCCACAAATCAGAAATCTTCAATATCTTCTTCGTCTTCAAATATTTTTAGATCTTCAATAAACACCTGCACACAATCACTTGAATATCTTGTGATCAATCACGCACAAAACGGAGTCTGTTAACAATGGATTATCACAAGATCGTATTTAGAACTAACAACAGTCTAAAGATCCTCGTCGAAACTCTGAACTAGTTTGAGTGAATCCTATATCAGAAGAGAAAATCCTCAAGCATAAACAAACCAGGTGCAATCAATATTCAACCACCTTTAGTCAATCAAATCAATGAAAACAAAAGATAAACCGCAATTATCTAGTTTCCCACCAACGGTACTAATAGAGCTTCTCAATCCCAAAGAAGACTTTAAAACGAGCGGCCGTAAGATATTTCTCCTAATTAGGTTACTCTCCTCTTCGAATAGGCGGCTTCACCAGTAGCAGCACAACAAGAGGTATTTTTCTGTTACGAAGGATTAGTTTGCTAGAAATGCAAACTTCAAGTATTTATAGACTAGGAAGTTTGGACACCAAGGAATTTCCAAAACCGAAAACATTCTCAAGATATTAATTAAAGCACAACTTTGGTTTCCATAATTCCTGGAAATGCTCTTGTTAGAGCATTGCTCGGTCGAACTCACATGTGTTGCTATCTCAAGCATGTTTGTCAATGTTAGTGATAAAAACTATAAGTCTTTATTTCTAGTCTATTATAGATAAGTCTCGGACTAGGATATAAAGTGTATCTGAGCTCAAGGACTTCATGGCGATTCATCATACAAGTAGAAGAACTACTCAAGGAACCGGTGGAACTTCTCGACAAAAAGGTATGTGAAGACTTGAACTTATCTGTCACTCAAAAGTATATCTACTCTATCTCCTACTCTTTGAGACAAAGAAGTCGTATGCTATATATATAGACTTGGATTATACACATTTGGTATTTCGAGCCGAGTATACCTCTCCTATCTATATCTCGAAATATGTGTTGGTAAGCTTTTCGCTTCGATCAAGTTTATCTTTACCATGTGACGAAAGTCATGATATGTTTCAATCATCTTGAAAATTGCTTTGACGAGAAATGGTGCAACAACTGTATAACGTCCTCTAAGAATTTTTCAATGATTGAAATGAGAGTTTAGATTACATAACCGATGGAAACACATTTATGTATAAGTCTTATTCCTTGAACCGAAGTTTGCGAACTTTGTTGATCAAGAGAACCGGAAGAATGACATAATCCAAGTCCGCGAACTCAGTCCGCGAACTGCCAAAGTTCTCAAACCCGAGAATTTCTGTTGGAGTTGACAAACTACTTGTGTGAAGCTAAGTCCGCGAACTGGCGAAGTTCTCATACCCGAGAATTTCTGCAGGAGTTTGTAAACTCTTCCCGGTAACATAAGTCCGCGAACCTAGTCTGCGAACTTGAGAAGGTTATATATGAAGATGATTTTTGAACTTAAACTTAAAAAGTCTAAGGAATACAGTTTGCAAAACGTGGCTATAAAAGTTCATGAACCGATTCAAGTGAATCAAATCATCTTTGCTTCAATTGTGTCTTCTATAGTACATGAGATTTCCTTGCAATTGAACAACTCTCTAACTAGTTCATTTTGTAGTCATTTGAACTAGTTATGGTGAAGAAGAACATGGTTGATATGAAATGATCATGTGGCTAACCTTTTGGTTAACTATTATTGAACCAATAAGTGCATACGTTTGGATATGGTTAACAAACCTAGAAGCGTGCATTGTCAAGTGTGTATAACAAGCTAAGTTTTCGATCTAACGATTGAGAAATATTAGCTTGAATCTAAATCAGGTTTTCATCTAACGGTGGATATTGATTGCTTTGTTACCAAGGTAACCTAATTGCAAATCCTGATTTGAAAGACTATATAAAGGAGACATCTAGTATTGTGCAGAACTAATCCCCACACCTTACGTGTGATACTAGTTTGCGTGCTAGAGTCGATTCTCCTTTAACATTTGGTTTTATTCTTCTAAAACCAGGTTAACGACTTAAAGACTTCATTGGGATTGTGAAGCCATACCGATACTACTTTTATCGTAGTTGTGTGATCTGATCTTTCATCTTTTATCGTACGAGTACAATCAGATTGATTGGCTTGAGATTGATATCTCCGACAGGAAAGATATAAAAAGTAATCACAAACATCTTCGTCTCATCGTTTGTGATTCCGTGATATCTTGTTTCGCTACCATACGATTAAGATTGTTGTGAGGTGATTGATAACTCTAGGCTGTTCTTCGGGAAAATAAGACTGGATTATCAATTGGTTTCTGTTCACCTTGATTATTATCAAAAGAGGGAACAAAACCTTTAGGGTTTATCTGTGGAAGACAGATTGATCCTTTGATATACTTGTCTGTGGGAGACATATTTGTTTATTGTCAAAGCCTGCGATTTTTGGGTCGTAGCAACTCTTAGTTGTGGGTGAGATCACCTAAGGGAATCAAGTGCGCAGTATCCTACCGGGATCAGAGGCGTAGGGAGTACAACTGTACCTTGGATCAGTGGGAGAATGATTGGGGTTCAACTACAGTCCAGTCCGAAGTTAGCTTGGAGTAGGCTAGTGTCTGTAGCGGCTTAATACAGTGTGTTCAATCTGGACTAGGTCCCAGGGTTTTTCTGCATTTGCGGTTTCCTCGTTAACAAAATTTCTGGTGTCTGTGTTATTTCAATTTCCGCATTATATTGTTTTATCTTTATAATTGAAATAATAAAGGTTGTGCATTAGATCATCAATTAGAGTGATCCAACCTTGGTTGTTGATTGTCATTGATTGATCCTTGTATATTGGTCTTTGGTACCATCCAAGTTATTCCCTGCATTTGCTTAGAACTCGCAGTTCCGGCTTGAGTAAATCAAATCAAGAGAGAGATATAAACTCGTTGATATACTTTTAATTGATTTAGTCTTGTTGATTCTCTTAAAAGTATATTCAAGTTTGTCCATACAGATTGCTAAGCGAAATATTGGGTGGTGTTGTTAGACCCTCGCTTTTTCAATTGGTATGGGAGTAGGAAAACACGTTCAAGACCTTACAAGTCTATGTTTATAGCGATCTGACTTTATGGACAGAGGTGATATCTCTATTAACGTACCACCAGTCTTCGATGGCTCTAATTACTTATGGTGGAAAATTGTTATGCGAGCTTTTCTTCAAGCGTCTGATTTTCAATCATGGGTATATGTTGTTAACGGCTATGATGCTCCCGTTGTGGCAGTTGGAGATGTAAACGTTCCCAAGAATATTGGTGAATATAATCCTGTCGAGATACTTGTTGCAAAGCAAAATTCCGACGGATTGAAGCCATCATACATGTCATTACCCCAAATCTTCAGCACCATGTGTCAAATTGCACTAGGTCTAAAGATACTTGGGATATCTTAGAAACCGTAATTTAAGGTAACTCTAGTGAAAAGGAAGCTAGGATTCAAAACCTTAATTCCGATTGGGAGAACCTTCATATGGCAGATGAAGATACATTTGATGAGTTTAATCACAAAGTGTCTGAAATTTTTAATGCATCTTTTGCATTGGGTAAGACTATTCCTGAAAAGGACATTGTCATGAAAATTCTCAGATCGCTGCCATCTAGATACGAGTCTAAGAAGCATGCCATCGTTGAGGGAAATAACCTTGATAATATTTCCAGAAATACATTGGTTGGAAAGCTAAAGATCTTTGATCATGAGCATACATCCAAAATCGAAAAGGATGTTGCTTTTTAAAGCACAAAAGAATACTAAGTTACTTGATCAAGTAAAAGTGTTTATGTCTCTGAGGATGATCAATCTGAGGGTGATTTTTTGGATGAAGATCTTGACAAATCAGTCTCCTTGATCACAAGACAGTTTAGGGATCTTCTATTGAAGAGAAGTAAACGGTTTTCAAGAGACAAACCTAAGTCGTCAGATAAACCTCACAATCGCATTCCTCCTAAAAACATGGATGCTGACGAGGCTGGTGACGAGGAAATGCAACAGTGATTTAATGTAAAGGTTTTGGTCATTTTGCAAACGAGTGCCCAAATCGTAGAAAATACACTGGGAACAAAGGTCTTGCTGTAACACTTGATGAGATGTCTGAGATCTATGATTCTGATGAAGATAGGAAATTAAGTGTTGGTCTTCTATGTGAAAACATTTATTTTGATAATTGTAGCAATACATATATCAACCTTGATGGTTTTCGGTGAAGAAGATAATCCAATCAAGCTGGAAGAATCAATTGACCCATCCTTTGGAAACTCTGCTTGTAATGTTTCAGGATCTACTATGTGTCTGGCTGCTTTCACCCCATAGATGCCTGAATACTATCCAAGTTTGACGTGCTCGTTTTGTTCTCAGAAGGGTCATGAACTAGCAATATGTTACAAGTAAAAACTTCAAGTGAGGCACGCCAACAAACTTCAACGAAGAGCAAATCGATTGACAAGGAAGCTTAAACTTGCTCAAAAGACTGCCAAGGTATGTAGGATTTTATCTTCGTCTAAGAAGTTGGTTTCCAATGACAAAATAAGACCATTAGAGAAGAAGGTATGGTCAAATCGCTTTGATAGATAGAAGTCTGAGGACTCCTCTCTAGAGGAAAATGGTGGACAGATTGTTGTTCACCACAACACAAATTGATTGTGTTGTTTGGTAAATCTTGTCTCATGTGCCTGATCAAAAGAGACAAGGTTGTGTACCAATTAGGCTTTAGGAATAGTTTTTCTTCTTCTTTTATTAGTTGTTTGTCTATAAAAATATAAGAAAGTGTTATTATCGAAAATTCTACTCTTATAGGGTTTAGAGTTGGACGTCCACGAACCTGTTTAAAGGTTGCGAACCCTACATTCCTTTTTCCTCTCTGATATCCTTTATATCTTAAGACTGCTTGATGAGATTGTGAATTCCACTCACAAAAATCAGTTATTTATAATTGTTCTCTAAGCATCATGTCTTTGGATGGAAAAGATGTCAATATGATTGTTAAGCCATCAATCAAGGAAAAAGAGAAATCTCCAGTAACTCCTTTCTTGAAAAGAAATAGGAGGAATACAAGAAAGCCAAGGGCTGTCCTTTCTAACTCTCAGAAGTTTTCCGATGTTCTTGATGAGTTAAAGGAAGTAAGAAAGAATATTAGTGAAATAAAGGCTTGCGTTTTAAGATCTTTGGAAATTCAGAAGGCCCTGGTTCGACATCATCAGCCAAGACGGTTCGTTGGTATTGACTCATTCCTCCACGAACCTTACATTCCAATGGTTGATGACGAAAAGGAGTTCGGGAATGATAAGGAAGTTCTCAAAGACATTATTGCCTAGTATTTCTTCTTTTTGGATTAGTTGGAAGAATAACTAGTTCTTGGAATAAAAATGATTGTGACTACACATAGCTATTATTTTCATCTTCTTCTTCCTTTTTAGGTTTATTGGTTTAAATTCTAAAAATATTTGTAGGATGATGTTTTTGCAGTATTAGTCTTTATGATTTGATATATTGCAATTTGTTATGGGATTTGTGTTTACGTCTGTGAACTATGTTTGTCCCATACTTTGTCAAAAGTAAAGTCGTGTTCTGTATTCACGTACTGGTAAAAGAATGAATAGACTTTTGAAAAATACAAAAGTTAAGCCTATATTGTCAATCTTTGATGGAAGATAGGTTAAAATCTTTTGTTTTCAAGGATTATGTCTATTAATTGTCATTATGCAAATAGTGATTGAAGATAGAATGAATCCTTGTGTACTCCGCAGTATTGATCATCCCTGATCCATATTTTATGTATTACTGTGAGGCTCCGTAATGTATCTTATGTTGAGCATTATACAACCAAGTTGATTTTCTTATCTTAGTTGTTGTTCCGTGAGATATGTTATGTCGAGCATATTGAACTAAATTAATCATCTTGTTTGGTTATTTAGTTATTGCTGCGTAAGTATTCTTGTGTCGAGAAAAACAAATGACAACTAAATTGATTGCTTTTGTAATTAGTTTGGTTGTGTATTCCAATTAGATTAATTATGGGTTCTCTTGTAATTAATCTAGTTGAGTATTTTCATGACTCCATAAGGTTTTCTTGTGTTGAGTATATGAACAGTTAAGTTAATCATTATCTTATGGTTAACTTAGTCGTAGCTCCGTAAGTTATCTTATGTTGAGCACAATCAATTGAATTGATCACTTTTTGTGTTTAATTTGGTTGCATATTCCGATTAAATTGATCATGAGTTTACTTGTGATTAATTTGATTGAGTTTTTGGATATAAAAAATCATTCTCATGGTTTTTGGTGTCCAATAAAAATCCTTCTTTTCTTTTGAAATTAAGGTCGCTCGCTGTTGTTCTTTTGGGAATGACATCAAATGGGGGAGAGTTTTTCTGAACTTGTGCTTAATGGTCATATCTTGAAGGGTGTGCGGCTGTGGAATTTTAGAGGGGTTATCTTGTATCTTTAAACTCCTTTATGAATGCATTTAACTTCGGTTTATGATTGCATCTAAATTAGTTGGTATGTAATTTTTATTTTAGTCATGAAATATCTCTTTCGGAAATTTCATTATGATCCCATTCTTGTACCTTTGCCAATTTTATTGACAAAAAGGGGGAGAATTAATATGTAGTTCACACTACAAATACATATGGTTTTCGGATCATTGTGTAAGGGGGAGTAGTTTCCACGTGAGATGGAGTATTGACTAAGGGGGAGTGATACATATCACCATAGTATTATTTTTGAAGTTGTGATACAATTGGACTTTGACACTATGTAATAATACTACGACACTATATAAGAATGATCGAGACCGATGCTTTCTCATTGTTATAGCTACGGATCTTCAACAACGATGATGCTAAACTTACAACCTTTGGGATCATTGGAGTACTTGGAAGTGACGAAGATTTCGAGGAATGTTGAAGATTAGACATGTGGAATAGGAGCTATTAAAGTTTCTTTATCTTTTTTGTATTCCATATGCATTGATAGTTTTGTCACTAAAATTGACAAAGGGGGAGATTGTTAGAGCATTGCTCTATCGAACTCGCATGCTTTTATATCTCAAGCATGTTTGTCAATGTTAGTGATCAAAACTATAAGTCTTGATTTCTAGTCTATTGTAGCTAAGTCTCGGACTAGGATAGAAAGTTTAGTTGAGCGCAAGGACTTCATGGCGATTCATCATACAAGTTGAAGGACTACTCAAGGAACCAGTGGAACTTCTCAACAAAAAGGTATGTGAAGACTTGAACTTATATGTCACTCAAAAGTCTATATACTCTATCTCATACTCTTTGAAACAAGAATTCATATGCTATATATATAGACTTCGATTATACACATTTGGTATTTCGAGCCGAGTATACCTTTCCTATCTATATCTCGAAATATGTGTTGGTAAGCTTTTCGCTTCGATCAAGTTTATCTTTACCATGTGACTAAAGTCATGATATGTTTCAATCATCTTGAAAATTGCTTTGACGAGAAATGGTGTAACAACTGTATAACGTCCTCTATGAATTTTTCAATGATTGAAATGAGAGTTTAGATTACATAACCGATGATGGACATAAGCATTATTGTGGAAACACATTTATGTATAAGTCCTATTCCTTGAACCGAAGTTTGCGAACTTTGTTGATCAAGAGAACCGGAAGAATGGCATGAGCCAAGTCCGCGAACTCAGTCCGCGAACTGCCGAAGTTCTCAAACCCGAGAATTTCTGTTGGAGTTGACAAACTAATTGCGTGGATCTAAGTTCACGAATCGGCGAAGTTCTCATACCCGAGAATTTCTGCTGGAGTTTGTAAACTCTGCCCCGTAACTTAAGTCCGCGAACCTAGTCTGCGAACATGAGAAGGTTATATATCTTGTGTAGTACATGATATTTCCTTGCAATTAAACAACTCTCTAACTAGTTCATTTTGAAGTTATTTGAACTAGTTATGGTGAAGAAGAACATGGTCGATATGAAATTCTCATATGGCTAACCTTTTGGTTAACTATTGTTGAACCAACAAGTGCATACGTTTGGGTACGGTTAACAAACCTAGAAGCGTGCATTGTCAAGTGTGTATAACAAGCTAAGTTTTTGATCTAACGGTTGGGAAATATTAGCTTGAATCTAAATCAGGTTTTCATCTAACGGTGAATATTGATTGCTTTGTTACCAAGGTAACCTAATTGCAAACCCTGATTTGAAAGACTCTATAAAGGAGACATCTAGTATTGTGCAAAACTAATCCCCACACCTTACGTGTGATACTAGTTTGCGTGCTAGAGTCGATTATCCTTTAATCTTTGTTTTTCTTCTTCTGAAACCAGGTTAACGACTTAAAGACTTTAATGGGATGATGAAGCCAGACCGATACTACTTTTATCGTAGTTGTGTGATATGATCTTACATCTTCTATCGTACGAGTACAATTAGATTGATTGGCTTGAGATTGATATCTCCGATAGGCAAGATATAAAAAGTAATCACAAACATCTTCGTCTCATTGTTTGTGACTCCGCGACATATTGTTTCGCTACCATACGATTAAGATTGTTGTGAGGTGATTGATAACTCTAGGATGTTCTTCGGGAATATAAGACCGGATTATCAATTGGTTCCTGTTCACCTTGATTATTATCAAAAGTCTGAAGAAAACCTTTAAGGTTTATCTGTGGTAGACAGATTGATCCTTTGATAGACTTGTCTGTGGGAGACAGATTTGTTTATTGTCAAAGCCTGCGATTTTGGGTCGTAGCAACTCTTAGTTGTGGGTAAGATCAACTAAGGGAATCAAGTGCGCAGTATCCTGCTGGGATCAGAGGCGTAGGGAGTAAAACTGTACCTTGGATCAGTGGGAGATTGATTTGGGTTCAACTACAGTCCAGTCCGAAGTTAGCTTGGAGTAGGATAGTGTCTGTAGTGGCTTAATACAGTGTGTGTTCAATCTGGACTAGGTCCCGGGGTTTTTTTTGCATTTGCGGTTCCTCGTTAACAAAATTTCTGGTGTCTGTGTTATTTCAATATCCGCATTATATTTTTTTATCTTTATAATTGAAATAATACAGGTTATGCGCTATGTCATCAATTAGAGTAATCCAACCTTGGTTGTTGATTGTCAGTGATTGATCCTTGGATATTGGTCTTTGGTACCATCCAAGTTATTCCCTGCATTTGGTTAGAACTCGCAGTTCCTTCTTGAGTAAATCAAATCAAGAGAGAGATATAAACTCGTTGATATACTTTTAATTGATTGAGTCTTGTTGATTCTCTTAAAAGTATATTCAAGTTTGTACATACATATTTCTAAGCTAAATATTGGGTGGTGTTGTTAGACCCCCGCTTTGTCATCTCTGTCCAAAAATAATGATCGAAATCTCTCAGAAAATCTTTAATTAGTAAATGCACATTACTAATTATTATTTTCCTAAAAATGAAATTAATAACCTTAATTAAAAGATTCTTAACTTATTTGTGTTTCGATCCTGGGATTCTCTTCCCTTAGCTATTAAGGAATAACTTTGAACAATTAAATAATAAACATTCACAGCATGTGTTCAAAGTATGTCGACATCCTAAATTTGTAAGTTCTCTTTCATACTTACAACCTTGAAACCGATTTTCCACACTTCCAAACAAGTTTAGAATTGTTTCATCTGACTTTCAAGAATTATGCGATTGATCAAATAACATTCAATCGCGAATCATGGGTTTAACGGTTCTACCAAAACAAGTTTCGGTTCTACATCCATGTGGGCACTGTGCATAGTGGTAGGATTTTAAGAGTGTAAAATAAGAGCAAGAAAGAAGCCTACTTGTTATACCTGCAAGTGCACAGGGTCTGTTGTAGTAGATGTGTGCAAGTCAGGGTCGAACCACAGAGACTAGGTGTGTGTGATTGAAGGTTTCCTAGCTAAGCTAGATCTCTAAGTGTAGCAGTGGAAGTGAGCTAATGAAACAAAGGCAATGAGCCTAAGGCAGTGAAGTGACAGCAAAGAAGTAAAGCGAATCAAATAAAAACAAGAAACAGTAAAGGAAAGAGGGATTTTGGGTGAAGACCAGGGATTAGATTCCACCATTTCACCTAGACTAAGTTATCCTAGTTCCACATAAATCTTTTCCCTTGTATAGTTATCAGTGAGCTTCTTGGCTCAACTGATTAACTAGATGGCAGTGGAGGTTCTATGCCTGCTTCTCATCAAAGGGTTGGGTTAGAAAGGAAGCTAAAGGCACTAAGATAATTCTAATCCTAGTAGTAGTTGGGGCTCTCACACTGCAACTACCCACAGAGAAGCCACTTAGGTGTTTTAACAACCTAAAGGATGTTCTAATCACAACTAAAGTATTCATCCTAAGTACTAATTGTCTGATTTAGAGTACAACTAGTCAGAGGATTCATAATAGACAATTAAGCATGAGCTGTAGCACAATCACATGGTGGTGTTCTAACTACAATGCATACATGATATGCACTGTGAGAGCAAAATGTAAAGTGCTTTGATTAAGACTATCCTAAACATTTCAAGCACAACGAGAATTATGTTTATAACTGAATGAAACTTAGCAATGGCTCAAAGGGTTTCCTCATCACCCTAGTTATGAGCTTAGAACATGGAAATTACACTTGAAACAACATTGCATTCAAACAAAACATGAACTGAAGACAGTTGAGGAACTGGCTAGTCCAGTCCTCTTGGGTGAAGCTCTGGCTAGCCCAGGCATAAGTTTTACATACACCCAATGTTCTCAATTTATAGTACAATGTTTTCCCCCAAAATTTAGAAACCCTAAATTTTGAAACCCTAATTTTGATTTTGGGAATTTTGAATTCAACTCACACGCTGTGATTTCTGCTTCGACCCATGCTCGTACTTCTCCTCCTCTGCTAATGCTGCTGCTCTTGTCGTCTCTGAAATACTAGCTCGAGATGTTTTACAAATCCCACACCCTAGGGTTCAGAGAAAGAGGTGCGAGTTTTGTAAAATGTCTAGGCTAGTAGAGGGATGGGTTTTGGGGGAAGGACTGAGCTGATGGAGGTGGTGGAAGTGATAGAAATGGTTGCGGCAGAGGAGACAGTGGAGGAGGTGGTGTCGCAGACGAGAAGAGAGTTTTGCATAGAATTTGGGAAGAAGAGAGGGGAAGAGATCGATGGAAATGGGATTAGGGTTCGTTTGGTTGAGGGTGTAGGTTTCTGATGCTAGGGTGTGAGGCGGGTGTATCAAAGGTTGATGATCAGCGAAGCGAAAGCGTGGGATGAAAAGGTGATGGAATGATCCAACGGCGCGATAGGAGCGACCGTTGGATGATGAGATACAACAAAACTGACGGCTTCAGATGGAGTTAGGTACTATAGTGTTTGACAGGAGCTTCGGAGTTTGATGCACAATGATGAGGCAACCGTTGGATGATGAGATGGATCCAATCTGACGGCTCTTATGGAAATGGGTATGGATAATGGAAATGGATTTGGGTAAGGGTTTTGGGTCTTGGGTATGCCAAGACCATATCTTCTTTAAGAACAATTCTTCCTCTTCAAGCCCACTTCTAGTTGATCCGGCTCTTGCAAACATCATTCTTCGCTTCCTCCTAGCGGGAGTCTTTGCCGTTCCTTTGCTCTTTTCGCTCCGTGAGATAACCAGGCTTTATTTAGTACCTAAAAATGCAAAATTAATTAAGAAAAGTATTTATTCTTGAAAACAACGAAAACACAGAATATGGGATAAAATGTAGAATTAATGCA
The DNA here is from genome assembly GCF_003573695.1 of Papaver somniferum. NCBI lineage: Eukaryota > Viridiplantae > Streptophyta > Magnoliopsida > Ranunculales > Papaveraceae > Papaver > Papaver somniferum. The sequence goes on from NW_020628818.1 coordinate 5,092,093, forward strand.
CAAAAGATGAGTTAAATGCCAAGAAAAATATATAGAAATATGCACTTTTTAGCACTCATCAAATACCCCCAAACCTGAATTTTACTTGTCCTCAAGTAAAACAAAACTAAGGAAATCCTACCTATACCGCTGTCGCTGGTCTCTCAAATGCATTTAGCGTATGCAATAAGCCTTTTAAACCACTAAGTGTCCCTAATGGACGAGTGAAGTCTCGTGAAAGTTTGCTTAGAACGTACCTACAAAGTTCTAGGACAGAATATAAGCTCAGATTCCATCAAATGTGACATGTGCAAGACAGTTTAAGCTCACAGCAAAATGGAGATGTCAATCTAGCTATCTAAGGCACAATCCTAGCACTGATAACAAATAAAGACATGTGATAAGAGTGTAAAGTGTATCTACACATGTGTAAAGAAAGATCGGATGTTATGACTACTAATCACCAAGATATAGTTTCTCAGGCTAAGAACCGAGGTCGAAATCTAGCTAGTTGTCCGGACTTTACGAGAATTGTGAATGAGTTGGAGGTATTTCACAATTACTCGCGTTGTACATCAATGGCATACACCCTTCCTTGCTTATAACACAAAAACACAAAAGATGACTCTTATTTACGTTGACTACTCTCTTTTATTTTTGGAACAAGAGAGGATGGAATTGATAAATACTTGATTTTTTTTTTTTTTTTTTTTTTTTTTAATTTTTTTGAATATTTTTTTTTTTTTTTTTTTTTTTTTTTTTGATAGGAACACTTTTGATACATAACAAAAGAAACAAAAAATTACATGACACTTTGCAAGAGGTAGCCCTTTTTGATGCACCCAGTTAAATTCGATGGTTGTCTTTCTTAATGTAACCTCCACCTTCTATCCCAACCAACCAAAGAACAAGCTAGTCAAGTTTCGTTCAGTATTCTAAAGTGATTGGCAACTAAAACTTCCGATAGAACACCTCAAGGATGAGGCTATACATGTATTGGTAGATCGTGCGCGTGCAAGTTTCTTATCACTATGTGAATTGTGCTAGAATCAGGGTGCCTAAATATCTAGACTAAGAATCCTTATTACATATTTGCACAAGAGTCAACATTTCAAGGTAAATGAGCTCCATTTTTATGTTTTTCTTTTTTCAATTTTTGATTTTGATTTTTGATTTTTTTCAAAAAGGAAGAGTTCAATTTTTTCAATATAGCATGTTATCGTGGTATACTACTATACCCCCAAACCTAAACTAAACATTGTCCTCAATGTTTCAAAAGATGAATAAAATTATAATACAACATACGAATAGGACCATGCTGAGCAGAGAAAAAGGAAAGAGAATACCCGGATGTCGGCGAAAGCAAGATTAGAACTCCGTTATTCAAGGCAAAAATCCAACATATTCAGCCGAGATCATATTGGATTAGCAAAATATATACAAAAGGAACAAAAGGATTTTTAAAATTTTTATCTACTGGATTATATACAAAAAATTCACCATACACTAACAATCTAAAGAGTTGAGGATCAACCCAAAAGACGAAGTGTAGATTTCAACAGCTTCACACAATAATAATATGATAGGCATGCAAGTGAAGCTGTGAAACAAAATGAGCTACCCCCAAACCTGGATTTTTCAACAGATAAAATTTTGGATACAAAATCTCGCAGTTTTGGGGGTTCATCATGCACAAGGTCTAGCTCGAAATGAACTTTGCTAGGGACGGGCAAACATGCTAATTCCAACTGTGGCTCCTCAAAGATATTATACTTAGATGCAAAATAGTCCAAAAGGACTTGGGAAGCACACAGTTCCAAACCTAGTTGGGATTTTCAGAAAAGTTGGTTTGACAATATCGGTACAAACCAAATCTAGGTTGGGTGGAAGGCCATTAGATTGTGACTCAGGCAGGACGATAGGCACATTATTAATCAAATCAATATCTCCTAAGTCTTCTACAAGTGTCACAACATGCTCACATCATCACACAAATCAGAATCATCAACATCATCAGAAGAATTATTCTCATGCATCGGCAAATCAGGGAAATATCACAATGTGACCTAGGTAGAGAATCAGACACATCAATATATTTTCATGCATATTAGTGTCAACAGACGATTCTATATTATCTAAGTCATTTCATAGAGAGATGCAATGCTCAAAATCATATCAACAACATGTATGGAATACTAGAAGAAACAACATTCATGAAGGTCGGGGCGAAAGCCTAATGTATTTGAACCAAAGGTTCCAACATTTTTCATGTTCTTCTAACAACATCATAATCATCATAATCATCATCATGGTAGCATGCATATTGGTCCTCATTAACAGTGGTGGTGTCATTAGTCGATTCATGTTCCTCTAAATTAGGTTCATATTCAACATCATTTACATGAATGGGACTAGACACTTCATTAGGGACAACATACATTTCCTCATGAATTTCCTCCTTTTGTAGGTGAAGCAAAATCTGATCTAACTTCGCCTGAATTCGTGATGTAGATCTATCAAAGTTTAGCTCACTGAGAGCTTCTATGGTGGAGTCTAAATTCATGGGAGTACAAAATTCTTCATGTTCAAATTGTGGTGATTGGTACATGTGTGCATGGTCATTAGGGTTTATAAAAGATTGATCGCAACCCTCAAAGGTTTGATTATGGTCCCAATGACTACCATCCTCACAATTTATGGGCATTTCATACCTTGGATTTTCTCTAGATTGCCTAAAATTATGCAAAATATGACAATTCTTAACAGGGTGGTCTAAACTACCACATGCGGGACATGCATAGATTTCAGGTTGCCTAAGAAAATTAGATGTGACAGATTCCTCATGTGATTGCATTTCTAAAGCTTCGATTCGAGCTTCTAATTGATCCACAAGAGATGCTTGTGTGAGTGAGGTATTAGAAAAATGTTCATTTTCACGTTGTGATGAATGATGCATGTGTGAATAGTCATTAGGGTTCATGTATTGAGGCTCGGGACTTTGAAAATGTCCATAATAATTCCTATAACTATTGACATCATGGTCTATGGGAGGCTCATGACGTGAAGTATGTCCATACGCAAGTCCTCTAAGGGATTTGTTGTATTCCCCAACTGTAGACCAAGATCTAGACATGATTGGGCTCAAAAGCTAAGTAACTATGTTACAAAGCCCAAAATTTGGTTTTTAATGGGTTTGGATTTTTGGGAAAAATTTGGTTTTTATGGGTAACATTTGGTTTTGTCGGGTTTGAAAAAGAAATTTGGTTTTTAATGGGTTTTAGAAAATTTGGACTTAATGGGAAAAGAAAACACTTTGGTTTATTGGGTTTTGAAAACTTTGGTTTTATGGGATAAAAGGCCAAGCCCACTGTTGGGTTTTGGAAAAATTGTTGTGAAACAGAGCCCAAATTTCGGCCTAGAGTTTGGGTACACGGCCAACTAACGACTTCAGCAAGCCCAGAAACTAACGAAGCCCAGCTGAGTTGGTAGGTTCAGTTAAACTTGTTTAGGTTGTTTGTTGGGTTTTTGAAACCCAAAATTTTGATAGGGACAATCCCACAGTTAAGCTCAAATACAAACCCAAAAGTTAACTTAAATTACAAGCCCAACAAAAAAAAATGGAAAAAATTATTACAAGCCCACAAATTAAAAATGGAAGCCCACAGGTTGGGTTCTCTTAATGGGTTTAGGCTTACTTGCTTAAGCACAGCCCAGCTGTTCAGTTTGGTTGCAAAAGCCCAGTTGGGCTTTGGATCACAGCAACAACAGCTCCAGCAGGAGGTAGCAGCAGCTTGCCTTTGCACAGCAGCAACATCTGAGGCACAGCAGCAGGACCAGGAGCAGCAGCAGGAGAAGCATCTCAGCAGCAACAGCAGCACCACAAGTTCAGCAGCACCACAAGCAGTAGCTGAACAGGGGCAATGTTGCAGGCTTGGCAGTAGCAGCTCTATTTGGTCTTCACAGCAGCACAACAGCACCAGAGGTTTGTTCTCAGCCTCACAGCAAGGTCACAGTACCTGGTCACTCAACAAAAATGTCAAGGACAGCAAAGAAAGGCAGTGAACAAGAACTGTAACGCAAGATTGACTGCAAGAATGTAAAGATGACTAATATGCAAATATGATATGAAATCAGGACAACAAGATGCAATGAGTATGCAATGCAAAGATGAATATGCAGTAATGAACGCAAGTTATGATGAGATAAATGCTTACACTAAATGATTATACTAAATGCAAGATATGCAAGTGAATAGCAGCAAAAGAAAGCAAGGAAAAACAGCAACCACACAATGCCAAGTCCCCGGCAGCGGCGCCAAAAACTTGGTAGGCTTTTAAGAGTGTAAAATAAGATCAAGAAAGAAGCCTACTTGTTATACCTGCAAGTGCACATGGTCTGTTGTAGTAGATGTGTGCAAGTCAGGGTCGAACCACAGAGACTAGGTGTGTGTGATTGAAGGTTTCCTAGCTAAGCTAGATCTCTAAGTGTAGCAGTGGCAGTGAGCTAATGAAACAAAGGCAATGAGCCTAAGGCAGTGAAGTGACAGCAAAGAAGTAAAGCGAATCAAATAAAAACAAGAAATAGTAAAGGAAAGAGGGATTTTGGGTGAAGACCAGGGATTAGATTCCACCATTTCACCTAGACTAAGTTATCCTAGTTCCACATAAATCTTGTCCCTTGTATAGTTATCAGTGAGCTTCTTGGTTCAACTGACTAACTAGATGGCAGTGGAGGTTCTATGCCTGCTGCTCATCAAAGGGTTGGGTTATAAAGGAAGCTAAAGGCACTAAGATAATTCTAATCCTAGTAGTAGTTGGGGCTCTCACACTGCAACTACCCACAGAGAAGCCACTTAGATGTTTTAACAACCTAAAGGATGTTCTAATCACAACTAAAGTATTCATCCTAAGTACTAATTGTCTGATTTAGAGTACAACTAGTCAAAGGATTCATAATAGACAATTAAGCATGAGCTGTAGCACAATCACATGGTGGTGTTCTAACTACAATGCATACATGATATGCACTGTGAGAGCAAAATGTAAAGTGCTTTGATTAAGACTATCCTAAACATTTCAAGCACAACGAGAATTATGTTTATAACTGAATGAAACTTAGCAATGGCTCAAAGGGTTTCCTCATCACCCTAGTTATGAGCTTAGAACATAAAAATTACACTTGAAACAACATTGCATTCAAACAAAACATGAACTGAAGACAGTTGAGGAACTGGCTAGTCCATTCCTCTTGGGTGAAGCTCTGGCTAGCCCAGGCATAAGTTTTACATACACCCAATGTTCTCAATTTATAGTACAATGTTTTCCCCCAAAATTTAGAAACCCTAAATTTTGAAACCCTAATTTTGATTTTGGGAATTTTGAATTCAACTCACACGCTGTGATTTCTTCTTCGACCCATGCTCGTACTTCTCCTCCTCTGCTAATGCTGCTGCTCTTGTCGTCTCTGAAATACTAGCTCGAGATGTTTTACAAATCCCACACCCTAGGGTTCAGAGAAAGAGGTGCGAGTTTTGTAAAATGTATAGGCTAGTAGAGGGATGGGTTTTGGGGGAAGGACTGAGCTGATGGAGGTGGTGGCAGTGATAGAAATGGTTGCGGCAGAGGAGACAGTGGAGGAGGTGGTGTCGCAGACGAGAAGAGAGTTTTGCAGAGAATTTGGGAAGAACAGAGGGGAAGAGATCGATGGAAATGGGATTAGGGTTCGTTTGGTTGAGGGTGTAGGTTTCTGATGCTAGGGTGTGAGGAGGGTGTATCAAAGGTTGATGATCAACGAAGCGAAAGCGTAGGATGAAAAGGTGATGGAATGATCCAACGACGCGATAGGAGCGACCGTTGGATGATGAGATACAACAAAACTGACGGCTTCAGATGGAGTTAGGTACTATAGTGTTTGACAGGAGCTTCGGAGTTTGATGCACAATGATGAGGCAACCGTTGGATGATGAGATGGATCCAATCTGACGGCTCTCATGGAAATGGGTATGGATAATGAAAATGGATTTGGGTAAGGGTTTTGGGTCTTGGGTATGCCAATCCCATATATTCTTTAAGAACAATTCTTTCTCTTCAAGCCCACTTCTAGTTGATCCGGCTCTTGCAAACATCATTCTTCGCTTCCTCCTAGCGGGAGTCTTTGCCGTTCCTTTGCTCTTTTCGCTCCGTGAGATAACCAGGCTTTATTTAGTACCTAAAAATGCAAAATTAATTAAGAAAAGTATTTATTCTTGAAAACAACGAAAACACAGAATATGGGATAAAATGTAGAATTAATGCACAAAAGATGAGTTAAATGCCAAGAAAAATATATAGAAATATGCACTTTTTAGCACTCATCACATAGTCACACTAGCTTTCCAAAATTCGGTTGACTATGTACTAGGATCGGTTCCCCACATATATATGGTATCTAACTTGAATGTGTTGCACATGTCCACAGATCGGTTCCCTTTTGCCTAAAAACGTGTTGCACATGTCCATAGGATCGGTTCCCCTTTATGCTATAAACCTTCTGCACTTCATACAAGGATCGGTTCCCCTTTGTGATGTACTGCACCTCTTACTAGGATCGGTTCCCCTTTTCCCATTTTTGGTCAGACATAAAATCACAAACCCGATCATACCATCTCAGGTGATTACTTAAGATCGGTTTCACTAATAAAAGTCATACCAATACATAAGTCAGGCCTTTGGGAATAGTTTTACCAAGAACACAACAAGTCATGGACGGTTCTACTAATCACACATATTGGTTGTTCATAAGATATGCAATGAATCACAAAACCAATAACACCTGGAGATTTCCTTTTCGATTCACAAACCAAGTTCATGAATTTACTTCCTTAGAACACATGAAAACATTGTTCCCTAGGATGAAATCCTCACCTCATACCCATACATAATCACAATAGCATTCATTAATATGGCGATGTCTTATCTACAAAGTTTAGTAGTTAATCAATAAAGCTCGTATTGTATTCCTTAATACTATGTCTATCTAGAGTTCAAACATGCTTCGCAGTTTTGTTTTCAATATGCACGACTTGAAAGATACGTTGGGGAATGAAACAATTCAAGTCAAATATCACTAACCTCAAGTGGAAGGATGATTGTTGTCGTTGTAGCTCCTTGCTTTTTCACATCTTCAAGTCTTCGCAATACTTGTAATGTCTCATATCCTAATACTTTCAAGTTAACCTATACGAAGTTGACTCTAGTACATAATCAAACGACTCTTAACATGAGTTTTGATTCACTAAAATATGACAACCAAACTTGACATACCAACGCTTGGTGGGTTCAACCGAGCTATGCTCTAATATAAGATATTGGAGAAGGATATTTGGACCTGAAAATTTTCAATAGTAGCTCAAATAATTTAACCTCAATATTAGAAGCAAGTAGAAATCACCGTGATACGCGAGGATTGGGCTATAAGGGAATAAATGCTTCAAATATTAGCAAAGAGGTAAAATTTGTCAAAGCTACAAATTCTTCTCAACCAGAGGCTTTCACTGATGTCAAAGTTACAATGATTTCAAAAATTGAAGTAAAAAGATAAAGATTGTCAAGCCCAAGAATCTTGTTCAATCAGACACTTCAAGTGTAACTATCAAAGAAATCATTTCTGCTAAATCCATGAAAGCAAGAACATTGAAAAAAGATGGGAAAAACAATACTTGTCGAGTTCTAATGTAAGAGGATCTACCGAAAGGTAACATTAAAACTCATACTCCTTATGTTACTAAGCATTGTTATCTTTGTGGTAATAAAGGACACTTGTAATGGGGATGCAAAGTTCATAAGATACAAGATACACTTTCTTTATATCAAACGAATTGACTAAGTTTGCTCCCCTAAAGAACTCAGATCGTTATTGTCCAAAGTTTAGGCAAAAGAATTACTATTATGATAATTCAAGGTTTGTCTATCGCTCGACAATGTCATCTCATATAATAGCTGATTATAGAAAAAAAGATGACTTTGTGAAATGCAAAGACAAGATCTAATGTTCCAAATTGGAGAAAGGTTATTTCACGAAGTATCGAAAAGGGAAATGGTCTTAATTAATGGTATGAAGGAGAAAGCCTCTCCTGCAAAACCCATCTATAAATGGGTCCCTAAGTCCTCCATAGCCAAGGAGGGATTGAAAGTTAGTCACAGGAATGACACTCAATTTATAAATGTTGGTAACAATGTTTATGAGAGTCTTCTGGAAATACTAAAGAAATACATCATCTTGTCTAATATCTCTTGTACGAATGCATATTGTGATAATGACTCTCTTCATCACAAGAATTACAAGAGAAGGAACAAGAGAAGTATATACAAGCAAGAGGTCAAGAATGATAATTTTGTCTTAGTCACCTGTGACGAACAAGACAAGGCTCAACTCAACATAACCTAATTATGTTGGAATGTGAATTCTCACCTTTGTGCTCAATCTTATGGAAGGTGAGGAAGAACATGAAACAGAGCTCATGATATCTTGATCATTATATGAATGTTTAACATCTTCAGAAAGATTTTTCTCTTATTTACTCATATTTTCTCTATCGAATTGAGAATTTGATATAAAGGGTAATTATGAGTTTATGATGTTGATATCTACAGGTCATATATGTGTAAATCTTGTTTAGACGGTTAAAATGAGCCAAAAATCACTAAATTCAGACATTGTATGTAAAAGTTAAGTGTAAAACAGTTTTTGTGTGTGGACCATGTTAGGATCGGTACCTACCTAGCCTAAGGATCGGTACTGGGATAGTTTCCTAAGTCCATACAAAGGAGTGTAAAACTGTTTTTCCCATAACTTCTTCGTCTGAACTCGTAATGACCTCATTCTTTTCGCGTTGATTTTTTATTTTCGTTTCCTACAAGATTGAGGTCATTGCAATACTTGATCTTATGTTATATATGTATGGTGTATTGCAATTGAGTTCATGGGATAAGTCGTAGTGTTTCAATCCCATATATTGGCTCACTTTCTTATGGTTAGTGACTTTTGAGTGTAGCCGATCTTTGGATCATATATTCGTGATTGCTATATCAAAATCATAAGAAAGTTTTAATGGTATAAATCATATGTAAGTCACATATACTAATGTTTGTCTATGTTTTATAAACTAAATATTTTGTATACATATGAGTGCATTTGATGTATGGGATAAACATAGGTTTTCATTAACTTTGAGTTTCGATCTCATATTGGTTATATCTTATGATTGTGTGACCTTTTGATTTAGCGGATTTCAGATCTAACCATGGGTTGCTTTATCAAATAATCATAAGTAGATATTGATTAAACTCATATGTGAAGTCACGATTATACTATTATTAATTTATGTTTCATAAGTTTCGTATTTAGTATACATATGAGTTTCAGTTTTATCTTTTTAAATTTGCACGTAATAGCTAAGACCTTGTCGACCTTTCTCTGGTAAATGTTTTCTTGTTTATTATTCTTTTGCCTTGTAGGGAAAAAAACTAATGATGCGTGTCGTAACCACAACAAATTAGTGAATATTTTTCCACTCAATTAACAAGTAATATGGTGGTACTTAAGTTCTTTCCCACGAGGAGCAAGACGTTTTAATTGTCTTATAATGTCACAAAAAAGTGGGTTTTAGTTTTCTATGTTATAAAGCAAAATAAATAAACAAAGCAATTAAAAGATAAAGGGCAATCAATAAGAGAAATACGATCAAGGAATCGTTCTTCGTTGCAAAACAATGATTCAAGTTATGTTCTTTTCCACTTTTTATTAGTCACAGATTATCACCAACTGTAGGTTAACAAGTTCGCTTATCTAACCCCAAAATTCCTTGTTTCACTGAATAACAGATTCGCTTAGTTATCGGATTCTATTCTAAAGAACCACCTTGAGGTTAGCTTACAAGATGTAATTCAATTGAACGCATTAAGATTTATGAATTTAGGTTTGATACTAGTAGTTAAACTCGGTTCGCTTGGTCCACTTTCTAGCGTTGTTTTCACACATAATTTCTCCACAGATTCCCTCTGCAAGGTCTCGTGTTTTCTACTTTTGTGAAGAGTCAAGAAACGATTACTTGTTCCCTAACTTTTACTAGATTTATATGGAATTAACAAATCGATTTAGCTTGCACTCTAAACAACCTATAAAACAATCATAAACATTCATATTAGTAAAAACAAATGATAATAAAACTTCAAAGTAGAATTAAAACAAAAACTCAAATCATGTTAAGAACAAGGAATTCATCCTCAATCAATAAAAAAGATAACCACACATAGTTTGGAGTTCATAGAAATAACTAAAAGAAGAAAAAATGTGAAAGCAAGTGTGTATAGAGGTGTAGAGAAATGTTGTAGAAAACTTCTCTATTTATATGCTTCAATTTGCTTGCAATCTTCTAAGGAATAGGATCCCTTTCCCATAAAAATTCAATTTCCAAGTCCAAGTCTAACTCAAATCCTTCCATCCTTCTCTTTCCAAATTCAAGTCTAATTCCTCAAATCCATGAGTCTAGAAAATTCTGCGGAAATTGGGTCGCTGGGATTTTACTGGTTCCACTGGAATCCGGCCAAAAATCTCACTGAAATGTCACTATCGGATGGAGGAATATTCCATCTGAAACGGCATAACCATAAAAAAAAATCATTAAAAAAGCGTGAGCCATAATTAAAATATTATAGAGTTAGTTCCACATGAGAAACCAGTACAAATATAACCTACATGTCCAATCGAACTATGATCTAGAAGTCTTTTGACTTTCATTTGGGCCGTTATAGTGAACGGTCAATATGGTCAACCGTTAGTTAACGGGAAAGTCTCAGTCAGCTGTCTTACTCAGGTCTGAGTCGGCTGATCATCGAGTTAGGGTATCCGAGTCGCTGGGTTGACTCGTCTGTGCAGAATTGCGACATGTTTGTTTCTCGGTGTTTCTCTCGGCCAATTTCAGGCCAATTTCTTCTCCCTGCAAACACCCAACATACATCTAATCCATTCACAGTTTGATCAATCATTCCCTGTCTTCAATCCATTCTTCATATGATTCACAACTCATAGAATCACAATTAACAATATCTCACTCCACAAATTCGAATCGAACCCCTGTTCTTGATTGGAATTCTGATCTTGAGCCACTTCTCTGCCAAATTCTCGATTTAGATTCAGTTTCATATTCTTGAGAAGCTTCTGCTTTTCTCTCTTGTTTTCGGTGGAATAGAATGAGAGAATGAAATCTCTCGAGTTTAGGGTTAGGTTAAATGAGGATAAGACCGAGGCAACCGGTCACTTTCATAAGAGCCACCCCAGATTGGCACCCCCCTTAACCTCAGTTAGTCTGTGTTTAACAATCCTCCAAATAGAGTTGCCCCTTAACCTTGGATCAGCTCCCAATAGTGTTTGCTTGTGAAATGACATTTTCCCTTCTTTCTCAATTTTAGATGATTTCTTATTCTTTTCTTCCGCATGACTCCAAAATAGCTATAAAACTCAAAAACACGCGTAAAATACATAATTTACAAGAAAAATAGCAAATAAAGCATAAACAATAGATAATAAATAGGGTGTATTCTACACCTATCAATTAACAGTGGGAAAGTTCTATATTGAACTGGTGCTTAAAATTCATATTTTTGTGGGGAGAGTGGTTATGGAAACCAAAGGAAGAATTATTTTGATAATCTTTCCTGATACGAAAACTTGATCAGTTCGGATCTTAGTTTGTCATATCGAAGAGTAAGGTAACGATTTATTTAAGTTTTGTTAGACCATAGCTCGGTTGAACCCACCACACGTTGGTATGTCAAGTTTGGTTGTCATATTTTAGTGAATCAAAACTCATGTTAAGAGTCGCTTGATTATGTACTAGAGTCAACTTCGTATAGGTTAGCTTGAAAGTATTAGGATATGAGACATTACAAGTATTGCGAAGTCTTGAAGATGTGAAGAAGCAAGGATATACAACGACAACAATCATCCTTCCACTTGAGGTTAGTGATATTTGATTTGAATTGTTTATTCCCTAACATATCTTTCAAGTCGTGCATATTGAAAACAAAACTGCAAAGATTATTTGAACTCTAGATAGACATAGTATCAAGGAATACAATAGAGGTTTATTTCTTTACCATTAAACTTTGTTGATAAGACATCGCCATAATCATTTGAATGTTATTGTGATTATGTATGGGTATGAGGTAATGATGAGCACGAAAGTGCGGCGCATTTTCACCCATAACTATATTAGCTAGGCCTCATTTTATTACTAATAAACTTGTTTTATGTATTTTCAAGGAAATAAGCTCTTATGGAAAAAGTTGCTCGAAAAGTGGTTTTTGCACCCCCAGAGGACACTTGCTAAACAGACCCCTACTTTGGGTAAGAGGAAGATTAATTACTAAGGGGCACCTTCTTTACTAATTAGCACCTATTGCTATTCACACTCCAGTACTCAGGATAAGGGGATACCTTCTTCTTCGTTTGAATATTCAATTTTGGCGGGAAAAATGATGGCAGAATTAGGGTTTGGCTTTTGGAGGTGTTCGAGTGAGACTTAATGGCTGAAATTGAATAGGTATCTTCCTTTTGGTTAAACAGGCTTGGGATAGCAAGTTGTTTCAACTCGAAGAATCAGGAGGTTACGTGGAGTTGGAAGAAAAGCAGGTTAATGCACGTGCCCGTGAGATATTTTTGGAGTATGGCTGTATTTTTGGGAAGATATTATTGCAGATTTTCATGGGATTTGAACAAATATTATATGCTCACTATGTACACACGTCTTTTACGTGTTTTGAAGAAGCAAGCTCGGTTATTTTCGGTAGTTATCCAAAACAGGGCAAGGAAGATATTATCGGGTGTAATTGATTTGATTGTCTGAGTTATAATAGGAAGTTAGGATTGAAGATAGGATATTCTCTTAGGATTTTTCTGTCGGATGGGAGTTTTGGGAGAGAAAAGAAAATCACTGCTTTAATAATTTTTTCACATTTTCATCATTTGTAAACTACTTTTTGAGCCATGAATAAATATTTTAAGTGTGTTTTCGACGTGATGAGCTAATCCCCAACACTGGGACGACGGAGGAAGACGAGTTTCATACATGGGTAAAATTACTTTATTCTCTATATGACTTTTGCACTAATTAAAATAGAATTATGATTTTGATTAATTAGTTGTCATTTCATTTGATGGGTCATGCTTTCTTAGATGTTTTGATGTCCCATTCTTAGGATTTACAACTAATATTTTGAGAATCTATCTTGGCAAAAATAAGAGTCCATGTTTTTATTTACTGAGCTAGAATTGTTGAAGAATAAATAATTGAACTTGATGATATGAATTCGGTGAAATCATAGTCCCAGTAATTCTCGCTTTTATTTATCATTTTAATTAAATCTTTAAATTTAATCTTCACAAGTCTTATATTTCGAATCTTTATTACTACAACAACAATTAAAAATCACACCATTTTGGCGCCCCCGACGCGGAGTTGTTTTTAGATTAATTTTTAGGTTTATTTTTATTTTGTACAGTATTTTCATTTCATTTTAGATTTTCTTTTTTCCTTTTTATGCGTTTCTTTTTGTATTTCTTTTCAGGGACTTTTTGAGGATGATGACTTCTTCCGAGGAGATGTCACCTAAGATGACGCTGGCGGAATATAAATGTAGAAAGTCAAATTATCAGGAAACCTCATCTGAGATGACGCTTGCTGAATATAAGCGTAGGCAACAGTATGGAGTTTCTACTCCACATGTGGTAAGTGAAGAATCACCTTTAACAATATATGAGAAGTATTACAAACACACACCGCCTAGTTTGGAACAAAGGTTGAGAGTTCTTGAATGCCAAAGATTATATGCTGCTGATGATGAATCTTGTAGTGACTCTCTGTTCCAAACAGAACATATAAATGACCCTATGGATGATTGTGTGGATGATTTGCCTAATTCCATAGATGAATCCATTCCACAAGATAATTCACCCAACTTAGAGGTTGTTTCTAGACCCCTAGACTTTCAAAAGTTGCCTAATTTAGGGTTAAAATTGTGTGCTTCTAAAGTGTTGTTGGATTACTTTGCATCTAAGTACCCAGAGGACTTGCCTATTCCTGATATCGTGCATGAGCCAATTGAAAATTTCCCAGTCCCAATAATATCCCCATATTATGTTCTTTACACACTTTCTTGTGTTGTAAAAACTTGGTTTGGAGGTAGTCTCTGTTTTTGATAGTTTCAGTGTCTCCGCATCGTGATAACATAAGTGTGAAGCTGTCATTTGTAAATGTTGTATTTTGGGTTGATCCCCAAATTTTCAGGTTGTTAGTTTATGGGGATCCTTTTTGTACATTCCATTAGATGTATTTTTATTTTTATATTTTTCGTTTACTTTTTGCATTTCCCATCTTAATATTTGCGTTGGATGACTCAATTATATTGAGGAAAATGTAATGTTTAAGTGTGGGGGAGAGGTTAACTTTTTACTTTATTTTTTCAGGAAATTCCTTGCAAATCATGACTAGCTGTGTAGCGGTTCTGTTCCTTTTTATTGCATGTTATGACCAGCTGTGTAACGGGTCTAAACAAAATGAAAAATATAAAATGAAAAATAAAATAAAAATTGATTGTTAGGGTTATGACCAACTGTGTAGCGGGTCTTTTTTTTTCTTGCATTATATGACCAGCTGTGTAGCGGGTCTAAAAATATATATATATATAGAAAAATAAAATAAAAAATATGACCAGCTGTGTAGCGGGTCAATTTTCTGTTTTGCTCGAGGACTAGAAAAATGTAAGTGTGGGGGAATTTGATGAGCACGAAAGTGCGGCGCATTTTCACCCATAAATATATTAGCTAGGCCTCGTTTTACTACTAATAAACTTGTTTTATGTCTTTTCAAGAAAATAAACTCTTATGGAGAAAGTTGCTTGAAAAGTGTTTTTTGCGCCCCCGGAGGACACTTACTAAACAAACCCCTACTTTGGGTAAGGGGCAGCTTAATTACTAAGGGGCACCTTCTTTACTAATCAGCACCTATTGCTATTCACACTCCAGCACTCAGGATAAGGGGAGACTTTCTTCTTCGTTTGAATATTCAATTTTGGCGGGAAAAATGGTGGCAGAATTAGGGTTTGGCTTTTGGAGGTGTTCGAGTGAGACTTAATTGCTGAAATTGAATGGTTATCTTCCTTTTGGTTAAACAGGCTTGGGATATCAAGTTGTTTCAACTCGAAGAATCAGGAGGTTACGTGGAGTTGGAAGAAAAACAGGTTAATGCACGTGCCCGTGAGATATTTTTGGAGTATGGCTGTATTTTTGGGAAGATAGTATTGCAGATTTTCATGGGATTTGAACAAATATTATATGCTCACTATGTACACACGTCTTTTACGTGTTTTGAAGAAGCAAGCTCGGTTATTTTCGGTATTTATCCAAAACAGGGCAAGGAAGATATTATCGGGTGTAATTGATTTGATTCTCTGAGTTATAATATGAAGTTAGGATTGAAGAGAGGATATTCTCTTAGGATTTTTCTCTCGGATGGGAGTTTTGGGAGAGAAAAGAAAATCATTGCTTTAATAATTTTTTCACATTTTCATCATTTGTAAACCACTTTTGAGCCATGAATAAATATTTTAAGTGTGTTTTCGACGTGATGAGCTAATCCCCAACACTGGGACGACGGAGGAAGACGAGTGTCATACATGGGTAAAATTATTTAATTCTTTTTAAGACTTTTGCATTAATTTTAATTGAAATATGATTTGAATTAATTGGTTGTCATTTAATTTGATGAAGTATGCTTAGCTTAAATGTTTTGATACATCATGCTTAGGATATACAACTAATTTTTTGAGAATCTACCTTGGCAAAATCAGAGTCCATGTTAATTTTATTTATTGAGATTTAATTGTTGAGAATAAATAAATCGAACCCTATGTTATGAATTCGACGAAATCCTAGTCCCAGTAACTCTCTTGATCTTGTGACAATATTTTGTATATATTTTTCTTTTATTTTAGTTTATTAATTCTTAAAATCAATCTCATCAAGTCCGAGTGAACGACAACTCTATTTACCACTATCTAAAATTCGATCAGGTGAGGATTTCATCCTAGGGAACAATGTTTTACATGTGTTCTAAGGAAGTAAGTTCATAAACTTGTTTGTGAACCGAAAAAGAAATTGCCATGTGTTATTGGTTTTATTATTCATTGCATATCTTATGAACAACCAATATGTGTGATTGAGTATAACCGCTCACAACTTGTTTGTGTTCTTGGTAGAAATATTCACAAAGGCCTGACTTATGTATTGGTATGACTTTTATTAGTGAAACCGATTTTAGTAATCACCTGAGATGGTATGATCGGGTTTGTGTTTTGTCTCACCAAATTTGGGAAAGGGGAACCGATCCTAGTAAGAGGTGCAGTATATCACAAAGGGGAACCGATCCTTTTATGAGGTGCAACAAGGTTTACAGCAGAAAGGGGAACCGATCCTATGAACATGTGCAATACGTTTTTAGGCAAAGGGGAACCGTTCCTATGGACATGTGCAACACATATAAGTTATTTACCGTAAATATGTGGGGAACCGATCCTAGTACCTAGTCAACCGAATTTTGGAAAGCTAGTGTGACTATGCACAGTACTCATATTGAGGTAGAACCGAAACTTGTTTTGGTAGAACCGTTAAACCCATGATTGTGATTGAATGTTTGTTTGATCAATCACGTAGTTCTTGAAATTCAAATGAAACAAAATTCTAAACTTGTTTGGAAGTGTGGAAAATCGGTTTCAAGGTTGTAAGTGTGAAAGAGAACTTACAAAGTAAGGATGTCGACATACTTTGAACACGTGCTGTGAATGTTTATTTCTTTAATTGTTCAAAGTTATTCTTTAATAGCTAAAGGAAGAAAATCCCAGGATCGAAACATAAGTAAGTTAAGAATCTTTTAATTAAGGTTATTAATTTCATTTTGTAGAGAAATATAAGAATTAGTAATGTGCATTTACTAATTAGATTTTCCGAGAGATTTCGATCATTATTTTTGGACAAAGCATTTCCAGGAATTATGAAAACCGAATTTGTGCTTTAATGAATATCTTGAGAATATTTTTGGTTTTTGAAATTCCTTGGTGCCCAAACTTCCTTGTCTATAAATACTTGAAGTTTTCCTTTCTAGCAAACTAATCCTTCGTAACAACAGACTTCCACTTTGTTGTTTTTACTGGTGTAGCCGCCTATTCGGAGAGGAGAACCTAATTAGGCGAAATCTCTTATGGACGCTCAGTTTAAAGTCTTCTTTGGGATTGAGAAGCTCTAGCGTGTACCGTTGGTGGGAAACTAGATAATTGCGGTTTATCTTTTGTTTTCATTGATTTGATTGATTAACGGTGGTTGAAATATGATTGCACCTAGTTTGTTTATGCTTGAGAATCTTCTCTTCTGATATAAGATTCACTCAAACTAGTTCAGAGTTTCGTCAGGGATCTTTAGACTGTTGTTAGTTCTAAAGACGATCTTGTGGTAATCCATTGTTAACAGACTCCATTATGTGCCTGATTGATCACAAGAGATTCAAGTGATTGTGTGCAGGTTTATATTGAAGATCTAAGAAGATTTGAAGACGAAGAAGATATTAAAGATTTCTGATTTGTGGGTTCATAATCTTTGGTGTGCACAATACTTGTTTCGGTAAAAGAGGATCCAATTAATAATAGGTTTATCCTTGTGGTAGATTGGATTGATTAATTGAGTAGATCGGCATCAATACAATTCTTTGGATTAAGAGTGTTGTTGGATTAATCTTAAATGATTACTTCGGTAATTGAACATAAGATAGATCTAAGGAACTGGCGGAGGAGTTTATGTTAAGATAAACGGAAGAGCCTTTGTCCGAGTCATATCACTTGGTTGAATAGATTTGATACCAAACAGATTTGTTGTTCCTTTACTGTTTGGAATACAAAACAAAGTAATTGATCCAAGTACGTGACTTATTTATAAGTTGGAGGCGTGGGAATACAGACGGAACTAGGTGAACTATAGGTTTAGTTGCTTGGTCTCAACTATACGAAGTTGGTGTAATTTTGTGCAGCGACTTAATCCCGAGAGTATTCAATTCTGGACAAGGTCCCGGGGTTTTTTTTTCATTTGCGGTTTCCTCGTTAACAAAATCTTGATGTGTCATTTACTTTATATTTCCACATTATAATTGTTTTATTATAATTAAAGTAAATTACACAAACGTTAATTCCTATTTACTTGATAAGTGAATCCTATTGTGTTTGGTTAAGTCCGAACCTTTTTATCAAGTAACATACTTCGTTGTTGTATTGTCTCGATCTCGTATCCATAGACGATCACCCGAAGTGTGAACCGATTAGTTGTATTTTCTCGACTCAGTCCATAGACAATCATTTTTGGAGAAAGGACTTATAGGTAGGAAAAGTTTTAGCTTGAGGTATATTTGGGTACCCTCGCCTTTTCAATTTTATTAATCGTTTTCCTATTATGAAGAGCTGATTTAAATGCATATTCTTGCTTTTTCTTAACAAAATAGGAGGTTCAACTGGTTTAGTCCAATTAATTCCTTATAAGAAAAACTAAGTCAATTTGGATCTTAGTTTAGGCTTATCAAAACGAGGTACGATTATTCAAGTCTAATCGGATCCTTAATAAGAAAACTAGTCAACCTAGTTCTGTCTTGTCTAAATGAGGTACAATTATTTATGAATAATTGGATCCTGATAAGCAGCCGAGTTAATTCTTATATTTTTCTACCTTATTAAATTAAAGGGAAAATTGCTTCAGTCAATTGTTTTCTTGATAAGGTGTTAAAAAAAAATTACTTAGGTAGTTTGCGTTTTAGTATTGCTTATCTAAAATGGTATGTTAGACCTTCTTGGTTAACTCTAATAGGTTGTATGAGTTACTATGAACTTGTCAGATCCTTTCGGTTTGCTCTTGTATTTTTTTCATGTCTTTATCAGTTTTGTGACAAAAAAGGGAGAAATATATGGAGTGTACGGGTGATTTACAATAACTGTGAAAGGATATATGTGTTGAAAAGTGTATATCTAACGAAAGAGTAAAGCATAGACTAAGAGGGAAAAACATATCATCTTGTTGTGTAGTATTTTATACAACAAAAGAGGAATAACAAATAGGTTCGGATTGAATATTTACCTAGCTTTTTTTAGGGGGAGTAGAACTTTTGTTATTAAAATGCGTCAACAACAATATTTATTTTTGAATATGTGAAGGTTATGAACTGTTGAAACTTGGAATCAAGGGTATGAAGAATGAGTTAAGAGAATGTTATGGAATGTAATATCTTTATCTTTTGATTCGTGTATTCTCCATATGTAATAGAATTTTGTCACCAAAATTGACAAAGGGAGAGACTGTTAGAGCATCGCTCGGTTGAACCCACCAAGCATTGGAATGTCAAGGTTGGTTATCATATTTTAGTATCAAAACTCATAAGTAGCTTGATTATATTACTAGAGTCAACTTCGTTAAGTTAGACTAGGAAGTTTAGAAATATTGATACATACAAGTATTACTATGAAGACCCGAAGATTCTGAAGACGTATCGACATACGATAACAATCCTTACTCTTGAGGTTAGTAATACATGACTTGAATTGTTTCCATTTCTATATCGTAAGCTTTAAGTCGTTTCTGATTGAAAACATAACATGCGAAATTATATACATGTAACTCTTGTATAAGAGACTTGATCATCATATTGTGATCAAAGTGTCAAGGAACAATATAATAAGTACTTTATATTGGTATATTGAATTACAAAATATAATGCTTATCTTTTAAACTTCGTAATTGCGACATTGACATAATCTTTGTAAATCATTATTAGATTATGTAGTGAATATAGGTTTGATTTCATACCTACAAAACTATGTTTAATTACATGAGTTTAAGAAAGTATACGTACGAACTTGTTTCATAGTTGAAAGGAAATCAAGAGGATTGAAAGTCCGGTTTTCATTGAAGATCTTAAGGTTGGACCGATCCTAACCTATATATGGAATCAAGGTATAACCGATCCTACCTATGTTAGGAGTCAAGGTATAACTGATCTCTACCTATGTTGGGAGTCAAGGTAGATCGGATCCTAACTTGTTTTAGGAGTCATGGTAGAACCGGTAATAGGCAAAATCGATTTCTCTAAGTCACGTACACTTTAGTATTTATGTGATTTGGAAATTGGGTTTGAAAGATAGGAAAATTAAAGATGTTGACATAAAGAGTAATTTGAACATGTGTTGCAATCTTATTTCTTAGTTGTTTGAAGATATTCCTTGATACTCAAGGTGAGATCGCAAACAGTAATAGTAGAGAATCTTTATGATATTTTCGAAATTAATATGTTTTATTTTACCAGCAATCAAAACATATCTCTGGAATGATGTATTAGTTAAGTGCTAGATAATATTGAGTTGTCCATGAAGGTTTCGGTTATACAGTAGGATATTGGTCGGAATTAGATAAAACCGATTTTAGGTGCTTTATTGCATATCTTAATGATATTTTTGGTTATGGAAATTCCTTGGTGCTCAACCTACCCTGGTCTATAAATAGTGAAGTTTGTTCTTCTTATAAACTTATCCTGAGGCAGGAACTTCGTTTCATAGTCACTGTTGTGTCCGACTAATAGTATTCTCGTAATACTATCATGGAGAGGAAGGTAACCAAGTTAGGAGAAATCTCTTACGTCCTCTAGTTTAAAGACTTCTTTGGTATCAAGAAGGATATACTAGTACCGTTGGTGGGAAAATAAAATTGAATTGTCATTTAAGTTTTCAATTATTGATTTGATTGACTAACGGTTTGTTAACTCTTGATTGAACTTAGTTTGATTATTCTTGAGAGACTTCTCTTCCGACATAAGGTTACTCAAACTAGATCAAAATATTATCAATAGTTCAGATCTATCTTCAGATCTGACATTGACTTGTGATCATCCATTATTAACAGACCCCGTTCTGTGCGTGATCGATCATAAGTCGGAATCAAGTTTTTTATTATGTCGGCACAGAAGACTATTGAAGATTTGACGATAAGAAGATTTTTCTTATTGGTTTCATATCTTTGTGATTTGCTTCATGCACAAACTTGATCGGATAGGATCCGACTAGATCTAGCTTATCTTTTGATACACTTGTTATTGCTAATCGTATTTAGATCCACAAACTACTATTTGATGGTACTCTTCAGTATCCGAATCTAGTAGTTCTGTTGGACTCAATCTGTTTAACTTGTTAATCCATATTTTAGAAGATCTAAACCCGACAAAGGAGTTTATTGATTTTAAACAGAAAAGCCTTGGTCACGCTTAACATAAATGAAAAGGCGGGGGTATAACAACCACACCTAATAATTCGTTCGGAAATCTGTATGGACTAACTCCAATATTATTCCGAGAGTACTAGCTTATAAATCAAGCTCAACCAAGAAAGATATCAAAGAGTTATATCTCAATTTATCAATACAATCTGCAATCGAACAGATATAAATCTGTGAGCCAGATTGATATGAGAAATAACTTGGACGGTACCAGAGACCAATGCCCAAGTGCCAATCAATTTCTATCCAACAATCAGGGTCGGATTTACCAATTGATTGAACTACGCACAACCTTTGATATTTCAATTATATAAACAAATATAATGCGGAAAAGAAATAACACATGCACCGGAATTTTTGTTAACAAGGAAACCGCAAATGCAGAAAAACCTCGGGACCTAGTCCAGATTTGAAAACCACACTGTATTAAGCCGCTACAGACACTATCCTACTAAAAGTTAACTTCGGACTGGAATGCAGTTGAGCCCTAACCAAGTTTGACACCGATTAAGGTAGCGTTCCTTACGCATCTAGAATCACATAGGATTCTGCGTATTTGATTCCCTTAGCTGATCTCACCCACAACTAAGAGTTGCTACGACTTAAAGTCGAAGAGTTATAAACAAATATGTCTCCCACAGATAAGTCTATTCTGATAGATAAATTTGTCTCCCACAGAAGTAACTATGAAGTTTTTGTTCCGTCTTTTGGTAAATCAAGGTGAAGAAGAACCAATTGATAATTCGGTCTTATACTCTCGAAGATCAGCCTAGAAATATCAGTCACCTCACAATAACTTAACTACATGGTAGTAGAAGAAGTTATTACGGAATAACAAAGAATGAGACGAAGAGCTTTGTGATTAATTTTTATATATTACCTATCGGAGATAAATCTCGAGCAAATCTTAGAGAAGATAGTACTCAATACGATAGAACAAGTTCAGAATATGCAACTACAAAGAAAATAGTTGGATCTGGCTTCACGAATCCCAAATGAAGTCTTCAATTCGTTAACCTAATATGGTTTTTGAAAAAACCTAGGTTAAATCAGAATCGACTGTAGTCGCAACTGGAACACAGGAAAGTGTCGGTATTAGGTTTTCCAGTTGCTAGAGTTTTTCCTTATATAGTCTTTCAAATCAGGGTTTTCTTTCAAAGCTAAGATAGCTTAGTAACAAAGCATTCAATATTCACCGTTAGATGAAAATCTTATTTAAGATTCAAGTTAAGTCTGCTTAAAACCAAACCAATATCTCTCCACCGTTAGATGGTCTTAGGTTGGTATACACAAATGAAATATAACTTCATTTAGATATGGATAACCGTATCTAAACGTGTATATTGAGTTGGCTCAATAATAGTTAACCGAAGTTAGCCATATCGACACTTTTGCCTTAACCACATTCATCTAACACATCTAGATAAACCATGATGATCAATCAATCATGAAAGATAATCAAATGAATCTAATTGTGTTTCACATAGAGTTTTTCAATTGATCACTATCTCATAGAAATATATATGAACCAATTGAAACAAAATCAGATTGATTCGTAAGAATCAATTCATGAATATTAAGCCACGATTTGCAAAGATTGCATTCCTTAATTCATAAATGTATTTGTTGATGAGTATGAAAAACATACTACCGATTTTAAAACTTTAACCACTAAGTTTACAAACAGGTACACAAACTTTAGCTTCCGGACTTTGGTCTTGTCCAGCCGTTTGCAAACGGGTATGCAAACAGCCGTCCCAGACCTAACTCAGGTAGAACCGTCCGTATACTAGGCATGCAAACAAGGTTCCCGGACTTTAACAGTGAAAACCGTTTGCGTACTAGTTATGCAAACAAGGTTCCCGGACTTTAACAGTTAAAACCGTTCGCGTACTAAGTACGCAAACAAGGTTCCCGAACCTGAATCATACCAAAATAGTTTGCGTACTAGGTACGCATACTGTGCTGTATCCAGACAAAGGTTTTTTTTCTAAACTCTCATTTCAATCATTGAAACATCCTTAGAAGACGACAATAGTTGTCTCACACAAACTATTAGCATCAAGTAATTTTCAAGTGATCAAATGATCAATACGAAACATTCCGAGTCGACATCAAATGATTGTCTCACAAAAATCATGTAAGATGTTTCAAGGCAATTTCCACATGATCATTTTTTGACTTAATATTTAGTTTCCAACAAATATATTGTTTCCAACTAAACTCGTCAAGAATGTGATGAACGTAGCTAAAGCAAAAATCTTCCAACATATATTTTGAGAAACAGATATGCGAGATAAACTCGGCTCGAAATATCAAATGTGTATAATATAAAAGTCTATATAACTATACGACTTAGTCTCATTAGGAGATAGAATAGAATAGACTTCCGAGCGATATATAAGTTTTAGTCTCCATATACCTTTTGTTGATGAAGTTCCTCCAAGATCTCCACAGTAGATCTTCGTCTTCAATCGATGAACGACGTGAAGTCTAAATCTCAACTACACATTCTATCCTAATCCGAGACATAACTATAAGTAGACTAGAAATCAAGACTATAGTTTTGATCAACTAAATTTGACAAACAAGCTTGAGATAGCAACGCTTGTGAGTTCGGCCGAGAAATGCTCTAACAACAAATATCTCTGATTGATTTCGTTAGATAGGAGAGTGGTTACGAAACAAATTAGTCTTTTACTGTTTGGAGGACGATCGAAAAGGTTGAGTGCTTAAAGTCTTCAGAGAGGCTGAAGCAACTTAAGATAGCGGACTCTATCTTAGGATTCACTTGCGTTGGCCAGATTAGTTATAGGCGCAGGGATTCTGAGGAAACTAGGTAACTAGGAGTAGTTTATTTGGTCTCACCTATACAAAATTGGTAGTGTGTTTGTATAACGGCTTAATTCTCAAAGTATTCAAAAGTGGACTAGGTCCCGGGGTTTTTCTGCATTTGCGGTTTCCTCGTTTGAAAAATCTTGTTGTGTGCTTTTATTTTACTTTCCGCATTATAATTTTTTAAAGTTATAATTAAGGTAATTGCACTTGTACATTATCTCTATAGTTTAAGGTTTGGTTTCGGAGATCACGCAAGGTATATGACTTATAGGTTGATATCGAAAAGATTGTGGTGTACTTGGTATCGTCGTCATTTCACTTTTCCGCTCTGCAATTATATCGGCTCTAATGGCTATATCATCAAACAAGTTTATTTGACTCGCTTATTATATAAATATCCAATCTAAATACATTCCAACTCATACCTTCTCTATACCTCGATCATTCCAAAAAGTTTATTTTACTTTTCACATTAATTTCCTGTAATATAGCTTCTGCTTCCCAACCTTCTTAAAGTAAAATTAAAGTTATTGGTTTGAAGTTTTTCATAGAAGAAAATGAATCAATTGCAGATTTTACATACATTTTACGCAAGATTTTATCAACAATCGGCAGGAAAGAATTCATATAAATTTTATGAAGAAACACTAAATTTCAGAAGACGTGGTGATATATACAGGGTTGTCAGGTTTTTTCCATACAATAACAAAGAAGTGGCTTTAATTGTATTTGTCCCAGTCATGCAATCTTTACTCTTCCCGGAAAGGTGTCAAGAATTGGGGATCAAATCACCTGGGTCAGATTTATATCATCGATGTACTCTTCTACAATAACTTCCAAGTTCCAAGTCTGTAGAGTATCCAATTTCTATTGACAACATAAATTGTTTGGTATCATATTAAACCTTGTTAGTAAGCTTCATATTTTATCCATCACCAAGTGTAATCTCACCATCTCTATCCAACACATTAAAACAATAAAAATTAGCCTTGGTTCTTCAATATGATTAGAATTTCCACAAATATCAACAATCTAGTAGGAATATATACCACATTTTTCCAAACTCAAATTCGTCTTGTTTTATGCAAGGAAGGATGTATTTGCAATATGATTACTCTCACATTATCACATAATTTCCGCGAAATTATTTTTTAGAAAATACAAACAACAATGTATTTGAAGCTAATATTTTAATAATATAATCATATTAGAAAGTACAACTGTATTAAAAATGAGCATAATCTGAGATGTATAATACCACCATCTGTCATTTAACCGTTGAAAAACAGCAATTGAAATTAAAATTAGCAGGAAAAAAATTCTTTATTTGTAAATTCACTATCTTTGGTATAAATATAAAGCTTTGTACGAAGAGCACTTCTCCAAAATATCAACTTCAAATGCATTGTCAAAAATTCGGATCCGGGCTTCTAATCCACTACTACACTGATCCAAATCGAGATAGTCTTACTGAACAGGAGTTTCCAATGGGGTTTTTTACATTTTTGGTTTTGATTGATTAGCTATAGGGATTTGGTTACAAATTGGGGAGATATATTTTGGTTTTGATTGATTAGCTATAGGGATTTGGTTACAAATTGGGAAGATGTATTTTGATAACAGCTAATTCTGGCTTTTTTGGGCCTTGGCTTTGGGCTCGGGTTAAAAATATGGGGAACTTAGGCGCAAGCCCAGAATTTTTTTTTCTTACCGCCAGGCCCAGAATTACTTTTCCCTACAGTCGCATGATAGACGCATTTATCTGTCTAATATGTCTCTATTGTATATATTGTTAGTGCTCAATTTTGTATTTATTGTGTTCTTTTATGTCTTTGTAGGAATTTTTAGAGAAATAAGCCCTTGTGGCGAAATGGGCTCAAAAAGCAGTGTTTTACACCCCGGAGAAATGTATCGTAGGCACCCCAGAAATGCACCGGAAGCATCCCAGAAATGTCCCGGAGGAATCCATAAAAATTACTATTTCCACCCAAAAATTACTATTTCCACCCAATTGCTATTCGCACCCAAGCTCTGGTTAAGCGGCATCCATCTTCTCTTTAAATTCAAAAACAACTTTTTGGCGGGAAAAATATATTCAAAACTGGCAGATTTGTGATCGAGAAAATGAAGGTGTTTTAGTGCGATTCAATCACTGAAATTTGGTGGGAAGTTGTGATATGGGATAGGGAACACATTGTGGGCATCGGATTCGATCGGAATTGGCTGGAAATCCTGGTTTGAGTCACGAGCTCAAAACAGAGCAACGTGTCCTGTAACACGAGTTTGATTGTGTGTTTGCCATGCAGGAAGTGTTTTGGAGGATTTCGATGACTTCGGAGGCGTGGGGAAGGTTAACTAGAGCGTGCAGGATCAAAGTTTACGTGTGTAGAAGCCAAAAATGGAAATTATTGTTAAATATGGGCAGCGAGAAATGACGGGATTAATGGGAGATTATACGGTGTTATGGTCGGATATTTTTGTTCTAAAACACTATAAATAAAAGTCTAAAGAGTTTAGAAGAGTTGGAGAGTCTTGGGGAGAGATTGGGAGTCGAGAAAAAATCAAAAGAAGAACACGCAGAGAAGAAAGCTTCCTGTTGGTGTAGAGGAAGAACGAAGAACATTAGACGGAACCAGAAAGTCGTTGAAAAGTGTCGCTTAATTGCGACAATTTTCAATTCCTTTCCCGCGACCAAGGAACAGTGCTAACAGCACTTTCGTTGTATCGTTTATCCGGAACTCTTTTTGTGCGTTGCAAAACACTGTTGTAAACCATTTTTCTTGCCTTTCTCTTGATTGTAAACAACATTTGAGCATCAATGAATCATTTTGAGAGGTTTTTCATCATGAGTAGGTGAACCCAATCCCAGGGGTGACGGAGGAAGCCATTCTTCCAAAATTTACGTGGTAAAATTTATTTAAATTTATTTATGCAACTCTTTTATGATTAATTGCACCGAATAAAAATGGAGTAAATGATTTTTATTAATCAATTGTGTTTTCTCTTGATGGAGTATGCTTAGTAAATTGCTTTTGATACTTCATGCTCGCGATTAACAGTGGATGTTTTCAAAATCTAATTTAGGCAATGAATAGAATCACAATTTCCTTTGATTGGAGTTATATTGTCTAGAATTGCATGATAAGAATTGTTATTGAATCACATAAATTTTGGTGAATGGTGGAATCCTGATCCCCGGTAAAAATTCTCTCCCATATTTTGTTAATATTGTGCATATAAAATTATTTATTTATTTTTATTAAGTCTAAAGAAAATTATCCTTCACAAATCCGAGAGTTTGAACCTTCATCATTACTACAACCCCCATTAAATCTCTAATCATCGCACCCAATATTATTTAAAATTATTAAAAACGTGCAGAGTTCCTCAATTACCCTTCAGCGGTTCTGGGAAGTTTTATTAACTCCCAAAAACGGTCGGAACCATTTCTTTTCTCTTCTTCTCATTTTTTCTTCATCCGTTCTTCTCATTTTTTCTTCATCCGTTTTTCTATTCATATTCCTCCATAAACACTGTAATGGATGATTGATTATTGAAGTTGATCAAACCCTAAAAATCAATTTCAAACTCTAAAAAACCTTAACCCTAGAATTCAGTAGAACCAAAATGGATGAAACACCGACAAAAACACGTCTTCAGAAATCAAAAGAGAAGAAATTAGGTACTAAAACTAGTTTAATCGATCTTATTCTTGCATGCATTCGGTACATTTGATTTTATTTGATTTTCGGTTTTAATTTTTGTTCTTGATGCTTCAGATGAAAAAGGAAAAATGAAGTCGAAGAAACAGAAAAAACCCGGTGAGATTTATCATTAGCTTCATCTGTTAGTGTTTGATTTTGTTTTTTTTGAATTTATTTTTTTTAATCTTAAATTTTGTTACAGTAATTGTCGATGATGTTGAAGATGAACAAGAAGAAATTGATAGTGTCGAAACACTGAAGGAGATGCAAATCAAGGCAAAGAAAGCAAAGAAAGCTGCACCAAAGGAAGTATTGGGTGATGATACAAATAATGAGGATGATAATACAAATGATGCCGAAGATGGTAAGATTTGCTTTGAATCTAATAAGCAATGTGTTGTCTATAAACAAGGTGCGTTGAATTCCTTCATGTTCCTGTTATGCATCAGTTAAGCAGGGTTGCGTTTTTAAATGCATAATAAGTTATGCACCCTAACAAATCAATGCATGACATATTATTCAGTTCCAATATTAAATGCATGACTAGTTATGCATTGTTTAGACTTGCTGCATCACAGGTTATGCATATAAAAAAATGTTGTTATATTTGTTATGCATTCCTTTGTTGTTCTAAAATATTAAATGCATGACTAGTTATGCATTGTTTAGACTTGCTGCATCACAGGTTATGCATATAAAAAAATGTTGTTATATTTGTTATGCATTCCTTTGTTGTTCTAAAATATTAAATGCATGACTAGTTATGCATTGTTTAGACTTGCTGCATCACAAGTTATGCATATAAAAAAATGTTGTTATATTTGTTATGCATTCCTTTGTTGTTCTAAAATAACAGTTCTAAAATGCATTTTTTTTGTTCTTTTTTTTACGCAGTTAAACCTAAAACCAAATCTGCAGTTCAAGGAGGTACTTATAGAGCAGGTTTCCTTAGGGTAGGTCACTTGTTTAGTAAGATAAAAGACAGAGGTGGTTTGAATCCGTTGCAGGCTAACATGATGAATGTGTGTGTGTTTGGAAAGTTCTATAACTGGTTATGTGCTGCAAACATGGAATACTTGGATGGTAAGAGCAACAAGCTGATGGATGAAGTCTTTCGATCATATGACCATGAAGATTTGAATCAACATTCATTCAAGTTGTCTGAAAACAAGTCCATAGCATCAACGTCTAGTGAGCTTGTTGTTACATTTTTGATTCCAAGAATTGAAGGAGACAGAGGAAATGATATTCTGACTTCAAAGGCAGAGATAGAGCTGACTCATTCACATCCCCTCGTCAAGCAATTCCCGTTCAAAATAAAGCCAGGATTTATCAGCAAAGATCCCAAAGCACGGGTAACAAAGGTGTGGATAGATGATATTCAAAGGATGGTGTTGGAAAAACTTGATAAGAAAGGTCATGAAGAGGAAGTTGTCTGCCTTATCTGCCTTTACATGCTAGTCGTCTTGTTCTTTTGTCGTTCAAGTGGAGACAATTTAGATGTCTCGTATGTTGGTTTGGTTAAGGATTTGGAAACCATGGACTCTGTCTCTTTTCCTGATCTTATTCATGAACACCTGATGGAGAGCATCAAGACTGTCAAAAGAAACAATCTTCATATCAGGAATTGCAGTGGTTGCACTATATATTCTCTTGTGAGTTAGTTTTTTTTTTACTTTCATAACATCTGTCAATAAATATTACTTTCTTGGATACAAAATATCTTATTAGTTATTATTTTTTGCAGCTTTGGTTGGCTGAGCATTCTAACATAGATGAGATATCATCAGACATCGTCAAGGTCATTTCCAATGCTACACCGAGAGCTGCGAAGTGGGACTTGGCAGCAATGAAGAAAGCAATGCTCAAGAAGAATATTACGTTCTTAAAGGTACCTGTTTGTGAACATTTCATGATTTACAATTGACCTTCATGCATCTATGACTGTATCTCTAAATTCCTTAAAAATGAATGCATAATAAGTTACGTTAGCAAAAAATGATAACTGCATAATAAGTTATGCACCTTAATAAATCAATGCATAACATGTTATGCAGCCCAATATATGAATGCATGACCGGTTATGCATTTTTCAATATTGAAAAGGAGTTAAGCAGGGTTGTGTTTTTAAATGCATAATAAGTTACGCACCTTAACAAAAATCAATGCATGACATATTATTCAGTTCCAATATTAAATGCATGACTAGTTATGCATTGTTTAGATTAGCTGCATCACATGTTATGCATATAAAAAATGTTGTTATATTTTTTATGCATTCCTTTGATGAGTGTCATTAATCATGTTGCAGTATAATGAGAAATTTAGAGATGAGTACAGTGCAATGGAGATGGAATTCTGTGAACCAAGAAAACCAAGAAAAAGGAAAGAGATATATGATCTCGTCGCAATGAATCTTGATGCGATTAAGATCATTGAACAAGAAACGTGTCCCCCCGATTGTGCTGAAGTAAGATTGCAGATCATTGAAGCAAAGCTGAAAGACATGAAGCAGACTCAGGAGAGGAATAAACAGAGTGGAGTAGACTTCAATGAAAAGTTGTATAATTACGTGAAGGAATTGTTCGTTGATTGTGGCAACATAGAAGTGCAGGAGGAGTCGTCAGGTGGACCTAGTGTCAATGTATCATCAGCTGAGCCAAGCGACCCACTGAGCCAAAACTTTCCAAGGAATGAGACTCTTGTTGAACTGGTATCTTCAACTGAACCACCTACACAAGAATCAGTTCCAGAAGTTATCAGACTCGATAGCCAAAACCAAACGGCTAGTCAAGGTATCCAGTCTTCACCTTTCAAGTTCATGGACATGGAAAAAGCTGTTAATCGCTCCAGCGACGACAAGGAAACAGAAACTCAAGTGGAATTGGAGACAACACCAAATATAGAAACAACACAAGAAAGACTTGAAGCACAGGAAAGATACTTTTTGGCCGGTGGTGATGATGACATTCTTCCAGAAACTCAGAAGAAAGCAGAAGAATATGTGGTGCCCACATTTAATCTGCATTTATCACAACCTGCTGCTGAAATTAAAGATGATGCTGGTGGACCACAAGAGCAAGCTGAAAATCTATAACAACCCGTTGTTGAGATACCACAACATCAAACTGAAGAACCACAACAACCAGAAGAGCCAGTGGCTGAAAAGCAACAACAAGTAGCTGTTGAGATGGTTGTTGATGCAGAGAAGGAGATGGTGGTTGAGAATCCTTTAACTCCTGGTGCCACACAAGATGCTGAAAAAGAAAAAGGCTATAATGAAGATGCTGAGATGGAGACCATTTCAAAAAACCTGGTACCTAAAATATAACATCTTTTATTATGGTATTTTTATTAATGTCAAATCAACTATGTACTACTTATTATTTTTAATCAACTATAAATTGTTTACTATATTGTTGTTTTGTTGTTTAATCAACTATTTACTTAATTTCATAATAAACTGTTTATATCTAACACATGTTGGTTACATGAATCTCTAGGAAGAAGACGTAGGAGGGGAGTTTGTACCAATAACAGAATTTTTGAAGAGGTCACCATTGAAGAAAAAGTCAGTATTGAAGCGAAAAGCAAACAAGGCATAAGAGGATGGGAAGCAACCAGGAAGCAAGGTAAGAAGAATCAAGGAAAGGACAACATGGAATCAAAGGACAACCAGTGTACTACTCAAAGATTGTGAGCTAGGGAAGCAGAAGAAGCAAAAAGACAAGCCTGATGAGAATAAAGTTGAAGAAGAAAATCCCCGTAGGTCTGCTGGCTTGCCGTTCAGAAAATTACCTCCGCTGGAAACAATGGAATGCTTTCAAGATTACAAGGATACAATAGAACCAGCCATGATGGAAGTACTGGAGACATACTTTGAGAATGCCAACAGCCTGTAAGTACATCAAAATTACCTTTATGCTTGTTTGCATAATATGTCATGCAACTCCCAATGTTTAATGCATGGTTAGTTATGCATTGTTTAAAATATCTACATCACATGTTATGCAGCTCCAATGTTTAATGCATGTTCAGTTATGCAAAAAATGTTGTTATATTTATTATGCTTGTTTAAGAAATCAATGCATTACAGGTTATGCTTCTTATGAAATAAATGCATAACAAGTTATGCTTAAAAAAAAAACCCATGCATAACACAACCCTCTAGTTTATGGTTCTGCCGCATGTCACTTGAATAAAACATCTCACCAATTATATCTTATGTCATCTGCAGAAATTCGGCTTGGAGTATCAGAGAAGGTGAAGACTCGTACTTGTGGGATATTCGGATTCACGGAGATATAATAAGGCAGCTAATGAACAATGAATACTTAGAAGACCAAGTAGTACGGTACTACAGTTATAGGTTGTTCAAGAAGCGGGAAAATGAAAAGATGGCTGATAGTGTTGAACATAGGTATGCGGAGTCTGCATTCATGACGCCAGATGCTTGGGTAAGTCAAGAAAATAAAATCATTTTGCTACATAACAAGTCATTCCTGCATATTATCTTATGCCCATATCATTACTTCAGCATAAAATGTTATGCAACTAGATTGAACTGCATAACAAGTTATTCAGCATTGTTTTCTACACCTGTTGTGCACCCTTTCAATTGCATCCACTAACTTTGTTTTCCTAAAAAATATTTCTTTTGCAGTTCTTTGTTAAAACAAAGGAGAAAGATGGGATTGCCAAATTTGTTGGAGAATTCATCTTGAATCTCCCTATTGAAGTTGAGAGAATGTTCATTCCAATGAACTATATGACAAAGGAAAACCCTGCTGGTACACATTGGACATTGTTAGAGTATGACTTTTCATAGGTTGAGTGGAACTACTATAACAATGTTGAAGGCTATAAATCTAACTGCAAGAAACAAGCTCTCATAATGGCAAAGGCTTGTATGCCGTATTTGATCCAAAGATATGATGAACTGAATCTATCACCACAAATCTTGGATATAAAGCGGGAACCGCTTGTATACAAGGATATTTTTACCAAGATTGTTCCTGAACAAGGTCATCACCCCGACTGCCTCATATTTGTATGCTATTATATGAAGATGATCATGAAGTCTCAAGTCAGGGACAAATGACTGAAGTTGGGAAAGGAAGATGCAGTAGAAAAAGCCAACAAGAAAAGAGTAAGTCCGGTATTGAAAATGCTGACGGATCTTAGAAACAGTTGGGCGATAGATGCCAATGAAGACATCTGGGATGATGTTGCGCGTCAATGTGATGAAGCTGAGCGTCAAATGTGAAGCTGCGCATAATAGAAAGGCTCAAACATAACTTTGTTTTAACAACCTGTGTGTTGTTGGTAGGTTGAGAAATTTAACTTGGGAGTGAAAACTAATGGGAAAGTAATTAGTAGTTCTTGTCAGAACAACTTATGTTATCTTGTCGATGTTTATATATATATTTATTATATATTAGTGCTGGTTTCAGTGCTTCTATTTGCTACAATCTTATTTCATTTAACTGTACTATGATATAAATCTTACAAGGAAAATGAAGGAACAACAGGTTACATATAAACATCTAAATAACAAGTTATGCAACAAAATAAACCTGAATAACATGTTATTCCTAATAAAATAAATGTGCATGACTTGTTATGCAGATGCATGAAGGAACCACATTTGCATGAGTCGTTATGACGCCATCTTTAAAAGAATAAATGCATAACAGATCGTGCATCGTCTAAAAACAATGCATAAGAGATTATGAATCTTCAAAACAATAACGCATAATACGTTATGCATCATAAAAAATAATGCATAACAAGTTATGCATCATCAAAAACTAAAGCATAATCCATTATGCATTTAAGAATAAAAATGAAAACATTATCTGATAGAAGCAGAAAAACACACAGTGAAAAAAAAAAGTATTTTTCATAAAACCAATACAAAAAAGAAACTAAGTAAATAAAAAGTACTTGTTCATAAAAACTAATACAGAAACTAATGAAAGAAAAATGAATAAAGTTCAAACATAAAAGTAATAGTCTGAAGAAACAAACAAGATAATTGCTCTTCTTTAACTTCCCTTAGGCTGCTTCGGCGGCTTCGGAGGCTTCTTGTAACAGGTAGGATTCATACATGTTTGCTTGTTATGATGACCAATCTCAAAACAATTACCACAGCGAATAGCTCTCCTGGGCGGCTTCTCATATCTTCTCAAATGCCTATTAGCTTGTGGTCTCCCTGGCGGCCTCCTAACATCAGGTACATCGATAATATCATTACCTTCATAAACTTCAGGCCTGTTATAGTTCGGAATAGGATGAATTGCATGACTGTAGGCATTATTGAAGTATGAAGTAGTGAAATAAGGTTCAACAAAATCATATGTATTAGAACCAGACATTGTTATCGATGCGAAAGCATGCACACATGGAAACCCATAGACGCGCCACCTCTGACAGGTACATGTCCTTGCCTCAAGGTTAACACTATGAGAACTGTCCCTTCCTTCCACTTCATAAACATGACTATCGGACTGTACAACCAGCCAGGTTAAACCCCCATCAATTAGAGCCTTCATCTTATTTTCATTCTTCGGTGTGAGAATTGTTATGAAACTATTACCCGTATTCCGCCTTTCTGACATCATACTCATCACATCCTTCCTTATCTGATCCAGAAGAGCATTTGCAGGGAGATTCTTGTGTACCTTCATCCAACTATTGAAGGATTCAGCAAGAGTAGAAGATGTCCTACCATACCTACAACCCTGGAAAAAGGCATTTGACCACTTCTCTGGAGGGATATCTTCAATATAGTCGGCAACCCAACCACAACCAAGACCCCTAATAGTAGCGATGGCAGTTTGGAAACCTTCGCGACTAAGAGCATAAGCAGCAGCTTGAAATGAATCAATAATTCATCTTAAGATGATAATAACAGAAACTATGGAAGGCTCCAGGAAAGTAAAATGGAATCGCTCTCTTTAATCCTTCTGCACGATCAGATAAAAGTGTGATTGGCCTTTGATCATGATCAAGAACATTACTCAAATTCCTCATGAACCATTCCCAGTTATCATTATCTTCACCAGGTACCAGGGCCATGGCTAGTGGGAAGAAGCCTGCACAGAAAAAAATATAAAATCAAGCCAGCGTCTACATGAAGTATGTGCAGCTAAAAAAAATGCATAATGGCTCATGCATCTAAACTAAATAATGCATAAGACATTATGCATGTGCATAAAAAGGATGCATAAAAATCAATAAGTGAAAACCATAATGCATAAGACATTATGCATCTAAACTAAATAATGCATAAGACATTATGCATCTAAAACAGAAATGATGCATAACCAGAAAAGTGAAAACAAATAATGCATAATGTCTTATGCATCTAAACTAAATGATGCATAAGACATTATGCATGTGCATAAAAAATGATGCATAAATCAATAAGTGAAAACCATAATGCACCTAAAACAAAAAATGTATAATGTCTTATGCATCTAAAACAGAAATGGTGCATAACCAGAAAAGTGAAAACAATAATGCATAAGACATTATGAAGCAAAAATAAATAATGCATGAGACATTATGCATATATATAAAAAGGATGCATTATCAGAAAAATTACCATTTTCAGCATTGATAGCGGTTGCAGCCATGAGGCATCCTCTATATGTCCCTGTAAGAAAGGTAGCATCGACATAAACCATGGGGCGAAGGTAACGGTAACCATGGATGCATGCCTCGAAAGCAATAAAAAGACGCACAAACTTATTTGAAGGTGCCTCATCTTCTAATTCAGCTGAACTATCCTCGTTCGCTTCAGGTTCATCCGTTTGAACTTGAAAATCAATCCAACTCCCAGGATTTGTGCTGCGAATGGAATCTACATACCATGAAAGATGCGAATACGACATGGCTTCATCACCAAATATATCCTCATACACTTTCTCTCTTCCGTTGTAAGCTTGGTAGTATTTCTCATTGATCCCGTAGCTAGTTTTGAAAAACTTTGCCAAATCAGATGCTTTGAAACTCGGATCACTTCGGATTTCATCCTTGATCAGACTAGAAACAAATTTACTGCTGAGCCTGTGGAAAAGCCTTTCAGTTCCAACCCCACAGGTATGACTGCTCTCATATTTCTTAACCTTAAGCATCCTGTTTTCAACATCAGCAGCACAAACCTTATACTCCCAAAGGCAATTTTCTTTTGAGCATTTTGTATAGAACCTGCTAGGTTCATTCTTCTTATATACAAGAACACACCCATCTTTTAACTCGTATTTCTTCACTACGATACGTACCTCTACTACACCTCCAAAAAATACTTTACCAACTTCACCAAGTAATTTATCCCAACCTTCAGTCCTAAGAACCTTGTTAACAGGCACAGAACCATCTTCAAGGAAATTCACCATAGCTTGTTCGGGTTCAGGTTCTATTACACGACTACTTGAAGCTCTACTACGACTTCTGGAAAAATTACAGCCAACTTCGACAAGTAAATCAAAGCTCTTCTGACCTTTACAGTGGCAACGAGATACAAAACATTGAAGCAGAATATCAGAATCAACTCGCACAAACTTGCTTCCATCATTAAAGGAAAATCTGACATGATGCGGTAATAAACGAGTCCAGTTCTGGCAAACGGCTGTCTTCAAAGACTCCAAAGTTGTGTTGACATCAACAGGATGTGCTAAGAATTCACTGAAGTAGTGAATTACAGCTAGTGCACTACCAACAGGCATTTTCACCCTGCAAAACACAAAAGAGAAAAAACCAAACATATCTATCCTGCATATTGCTTCACAAAAATTCTTACTCAAAATTAAAGATCAAATCAACAACAGCAAACAATCTACATTAACCATAATCAGATGAGAAATCAACAGGATATCAAAATCAATAACAGATCAAAAATAAGAATGGAAAAACAAATCAAATAAAAAATCCAACAGAACAGAAGCAAAACCTAGTAAATTGGTATGTCAATATCGGAACATGAAATCGAAACAAAAAAAATTTAATCGAAAAGATCTACATTGATGTTAACAAATTCAAATCCAAAAAAATAAACAAAAATTCAAAAACAAGCTTAAAAGATCTAAAAAACGATTCGAAAAACTAAATTAAGCTTCGGAAACCTAAAATAATAGATCCTAATCTTACAGAAACTAAAACATAGAATCGAATCAAGATTAAACAAAAATCAGAATCAAGATTGGAATAAAAACGAACGAACCTGAAGCTTTGCTGAGTAAATTGAATCTCTCTCGGTAATCAAGGACAAGTGAGGCTAAAGCTTGCTGAGTAAATTGAATCAATCTCTCGATAATCAATCTCTCGAAAATAAACAGGATATACTGAAACTGAAAGTGAGGCTAAACTGGGAAATAAAAAAGAAAATAAACGAATTTTGAAAACTCTGGGCCTGCAAATAATTTGTTGGCTGCTTTTGGGTGCGCCCGTGAAATTTTGTGAGAGTGGGTTTTATAGTAGAAAAATATGTAAGAATGGGTCTCCCTGTAATTTTCACTAAAAATATCGGTTTTCTTTATAAAATTTTAACTTTTCTCGATGAAAAGAAAAAGAAACTCGCAGGAATTTTCTTGCAATCAAGTCTCAAACACTCCTTTTCAGATTGTTTTGGGTGCATCGTTCCATTCAAAATGGTTGAATTTGATTCTAGAAATTCAATCTTATGAACCACCTGGTCCACCTCTATGTCATCTCCATTAAATATCTTCCGCTTTGATATGAGAAGTTAAAAAATAAAATAAAATGAGAGTTAAAAGTCAATGTGCTCCGGTAGTTGATCGGATCCACTAAATGAATTAGAGCTCCCTCTGGCCGCCAAGAGGCCCAAGACCCATCAGTGCAGTTCATTTGTTTACGGCCAAAATTGTATCGACAAAAAAAGAAAAAATCCCCACATAAGCAGCAATTTTTCTCCGTAACAATCCCCGTTGTTACAACTTTATTCACCGGATTACAAGGGCTAAGTACAGTGTAAGTACAATTACAGCATTACATAATTCAGTGACAGAACTTATGAGAAGATAACATGCCTAAACAAACTCAAAACGCATAAGAAGTCTTGTGGAATTGAATTTCTTGCCGTCTCTGTCATGGAGAGGAACTGTTCGGATACCAGGTCTTAAATCCCGAACAGGCAAACAAGTCTGGCCACCAAAATCATCCTTCTCACCGGTATCATGATCGCGAACTTCAAGACGAAGTATTGCTAATTCTGGAACTGTCAATGGGAATGAGAACTCTTGGTTCCAAACTGGTATCCAAGTATTGTCTAAAGTTTCTGTTTTAAATTTTTTAGCATCTGCTGGAACTCCTACAATATGCACCTGTCAGAGAACAATTTCATTAGTGCTCAATAATCTAAACGCACTAACTCAAAGTGCATTTCAATGTGACTAGAGATATGTAGCAATTAACGACCATAGGTCTTGAATGGACATCAGTTCAGGGAGTTTCTAGAATCAAAGTGGTTTCAGACTCAACGTGTGCTATTCTCGCATTTCGATCAGGTTGAACCTAGGAGCTACTTAGATAATGAATCAAATAAACTTACCTTCACATAGAAGTCTGGAGGGGAGTATGTGTCAAAATGCGTTGGCTTGAAATCCAAACGCCATCCATCACTCATGTACACTCTCACCTGTTTATAGCAGTCATAGGATGAGCGCTCATGGCTTATCAACCAAAAGAAAACTATTACACTAAAAATTCGACAGTAAAGTACTAACTTTTAAGCATGTCTTCACTGGCAACTTCTCCTCAGGATTAAACACCTTATTTCTTTCATCCGTTCTCATTAAAATATCAGGTTTCTTCACATAACCGCACCCTCCGTTGGATCTGAACAGTCCCTGCATTGCCCACAGTCGTTTGCCATATCCCTGTTATAAGAATATTCACATGTTAGTTTATGTTTCAACGAACCTTCAGATTCCATGAAGCTTTTCTAGTCAAGCTTCAAGAGAAGAAAAAACTCTCAAGTGAAAGAGTATTGTAAAAATTGGAAAAACTTAATACTGGCCAAGTAGAGTGCTACTGGTCCCAGCAAATCTTGTATAAATAAAAGTTTCTTGAGCACCAGACTGCCGGAACTACCTGCATATTAAATGCTACCATTTGAGCTCCGTGCATCCATCCGATCATTGGGTTATAATTCGATGAATTAAACCGTGTCCCTTTTGGATATATCCTCAGAAGATTCCGCTGGGTGAACCTAGAAAGAAAATCAACATTCACTGAGAAAAGAGAAAATAATTGGAAAGTAGAATCACAAAATAATACTCAAGCTTGAGTGCTTTGCTGCCACAAGTACCTGACAAGTTCGGTTCGATGATTCTCGGCTCCCTTTTCAAGCTGTTGTTCACTCAAACTAAGGCGTTCAACTTTACTGGGATCCAGCTTAAGAGATTTGGTTAACCCACCCTTGTGTTTCTTAGCATGAATTGCAATGAGACTCTTATATTTATGAACTCCTAATGAGCATAATTTATCTTCGGAACTATCAGTGTCATCACTTTCACCGCTGCTGTCTTCACTGTCCTCAGAGTCTATGTCCTTTTTATCTTCAATGACTTCCTCATGCGGTTCTTCGTTCTCACACAAATCCTTCTTTTCCTCGTCAAACGCCTTACTGTAGAGATACTCTTTTGGTGGTTTGGTGGAAAGAAGGATTTTACCCTTCAGTGCTTCTGGCGATGTGAATTCCTCTAAGCACTCTAATGATGTAAAAAGCACGTCCTTGAGAGTTTGAGTGATCATCTACAAACCAAAAACAATGAAATGTTGTCATGAAAAAACACTTGAAATTTGAAACCAGTGCAAGTGCCATAAAATTATTTTACGCAAACATCATGAAAACTGTATGGAACCGGTTACCCACCTCAGCAGCTTTAGCCTGAAGTTCTGGAGTAAGGTGATCTTCCAAAGTTACCACTAGTGGGTATTCTGACGCAACAAAGGCGTGTTCCTTAATGGCCTTCAAGCAATCAATGAATTTTACAGGAGAAGTTAGAGTCCTGCAGAAACAGGAGAAATATTAAATACTTGAAACAAGACACTTGTTTTGGTAAATTTGATATAATTGGCAAAAAAAAAAAAAAAAAAAACCTTCCATGATAGACCTTAATGTCATCTTCTGCAGAATTGGGCCAAATATCCAGTTCAATCACTCTGACACCATTTTTTAACGCATTTATAATTGGCACACAACTGCTTTCACTATTGAGTTGATTCCCAGTTAGGTAGGAATTATGCCCTGTATATATGAAGTAATGAGACAACGGAGCAGTCATATCTTGGCGTACCTGAAAACACACCAAATTTAGATTGTCAGCCTAAAACGAAATGAAAAAGCACAGATTGGTGGGATTTGAACATCTGACCCAATCGACTAGTTTTTGACTGCTCGAAAGCAAGAGGTTTCGTATAGTTGACTATTTTGTTTTATGCATATAAACTTGATCTAAATCTGAATCAAAGCTTAAATTAAAGCAAAAATGATAAGATTACCTGTGGATTAATAGGGAAATTAAGATGTTGATCGAATAGATAATGATGAAAATCATCAAGAGTAAGCGTATTACTTCTAGTAAACTTAGCAATGTGATGTCTTGTTTGAAGAATATGAGTTATGATCGTATCAGCATCTTCAATCTTAGCATCAGATTCTCCTTGAAAATTGATTAAGAAATTTAATAATTGATCAGATCTCATTAGATTATTACCATCTGAGTACTTTAAAAAGGCTTCTTTGACATCTAATGGCGGTTCTGCTTCTTTTATTTTATACGTTCTTTTGAAGAACCTTAAAAACTTGTAGGCGTATTTACTCTCTTTTCCATCAGACATCTTATGATCACTTGATTCAATATACTTAGAATTGTTGAGTAATGATCAAAGTATTGAGTTCTGAATCTGGTTTTGGTTTTTTGGTGTTTGTTTTGAGATTGAAAATGAAACGGATGGAATCAGTTGAAACGACACAAACTGAAAAATGATCCGATCAATCACGCTTGTACTTGGAGAAGACAGGAAGAAGAAGAATATATATATAGTGTATCCCACCCACACACGGACTGGGACACGGATTTCCGGGATTATGAAATTTGGACTTCATTTTCAGTAGTAGTAACTACTACAGTATTTGGTTTCGTTTCGTGCTAGATATCGTTATCGTGTTGTGGCCCTACTCTGACTTTAACACTTTATTTGGTGGCACGTTAAACACTCTTCTTTGCTTTATGCGAATCTCACCTAAAACTATCTTGGATTTCATGGAAGTTTGTAGCTTGTTTCGCCTTCTAAATTATACTTTTATTTTCGTTTCTTTTCTACTTTTAAAGTTACTGGGAACATGTTGGGATTTCAATGTCTATGCTGGCTTTGCCCTTGGATCATGTAGCTGCAAAAATGTGTGGAAGCACACATAACAACACCCAAACGATATAGCTAGCTAGCTACCAACAACTACATTTACGCGTACAAGATACGCCTGTGATCTTCATTTTTAAACTCGGACAGAAAATTTAAATTGCAAACACATTTGCTTTGTCATCCTGATAAGTTCTTTGGGATACTTTTATTGTTTTCGATGCATAATTAATTGTATTCACTGTGCCTCATAAGTGACAATGCTGCCTTGGATTCTAGCATATGTAATATACAGATCATATAAGAGATAATCCATGGCTCAAGAAAACGTGAACAACATTTGCTTTTACTAGTACTACTAGTAGTATTTTTATATTACATCCAGCTTTTGTAGAAAATAATGCTGGATCGTGCCAATCACTTTATACCAAAAAAGCAAGTAGCACTTTGATTGCCTTGGTTGTAACTTGTAAGCTTCGGGAGAGGGAACGGGGAGGTGGTAGAGGGAATTTTTCTTTCATTTCGTCTTCTAGTTTACACGGATCTCTTATTCTATTCTTTTTTTTTTCCCAGATGAGAGGGAAACTTCGATAAACGGAAAACCTTGCAAGATTTTTCAGGATATAATATGGTCATCCAATATATGGTATCTCCAATAATTCTTGCCTAATAATCATGTTTTTACAAACATTTCAATCGCTTCAGATAAGAAACAAACTACTTCGAATGACCAAACTATAGTTTGCATTACTGCACACATATAACAACAATGGAATCTTGGTAAGATCCAACGAAGAACTACACTAGGTGGCCAAACAAGTCTAGTGTGCATCACTGCACATAGCAACAACGAAATCTTGGCTAGATCCAAGCCAAGTTTTGCAAAGGAAAAGTGAATTAAAGTTAATATAACTAAGATTATTAGAGTACCAGCCAATAACTAAAGGTCTCAAAGTAATAGGAATATCGGTCTTTTAAATCTGGTTGAATCACGTCGAATCGACATTGGACT
Source organism: Papaver somniferum (assembly GCF_003573695.1). Classification (NCBI taxonomy): domain Eukaryota; kingdom Viridiplantae; phylum Streptophyta; class Magnoliopsida; order Ranunculales; family Papaveraceae; genus Papaver; species Papaver somniferum. The sequence goes on from NW_020628818.1 coordinate 5,134,399, forward strand.
TTTGGTAACAGTTTCTGGAGATGATGAAGTTGATGGTGTTCTTGATCTTGTTGTTGATGTCTTTATTAACGATGATGAGGTTGACGTTTTTCTTGTTGTTGTGGTAGTAGATTTTTCTCCATTGAGAATCATGGTCCAACCCTTGAGCAAACTTTTCATGATTGAAGCAGATAAACAAAAGCCCAAAGTTAAAAAAGTAAAAATTAAACCCCTAGAACTATTAAGCCGCTACATACACTAGCCTTCTATCAGACTTCTGACCGGAATGTAGTTGAAACCGAATTAATCCTCTAAGCAATTCAGATGCAGTCGTGCTTCCTACGTCTCTTGAACCTTGTAAGGCTCTACGAAATTGATTCCCTTAGCTGACGTCCTTTACAGTCTAAGAGTTGCTTCAACCTAAGTGAAGATTTTTTATACCAAAATGCCTCTAACATATAAGCTTATTAGATTTCCCTTTTGATGTTCAGATCTAGTTGGAAATCTGTTTGCAATAGGTAAAATCCAGTAAACCTCATGAATCTGGAACACTTACACTCAGTTAGTTGAGAAGCATGGATTACTAACCACCTCTCAAGAGAAATCAAAACAAATCACTGAAGAAGATTTTAGATATTTATCTTGAGGAATCACAAAGTCTGAGGTGAATAGAACTTTGCGATTTATATTTATCTCGTTCTTGATCGGAGATTACCAAAATATCATTGATTAATAAGAACAAGATCATGATACAATAGAAGAACTATCATGTGAAGATAGTATAACCTGGCTTTACAAATCCCTAAGTGATGTCTTTAAGTCGTAAACCTAATTATGTTTCTCAGAGAAAACCTAGGTTAATAGAGGACGACTCTAGCAAACAACTATGACATAGAAGTGTCAGGGATTGAGAACTCCAGTTGCAAGAGCATTTTGTCATGTACCTAAGTACAATGACAGGATTGGGTTGATAAATTGAGGATAAAACTCTCTTGATTCGTGAGAATGAAGCCTCTGAGTTCAAAAGAACACAGCCCGTAGAACAAAATTCTGTTTTGGATTAATAATTTGATAAAATCTTTATTACAGACTCAATTCTCTTATAAATCTAGAGACAATCTAACCTACATCTAATGGCTACAATCCCATCAGATGGTTACATCCAAGCCATCCATACAATTGATAAATACACCCCATCGTAACTAAAGGCCACCAATTACTACTAATGTTAAATACTAATAAGTAAAATGATAAGGGCAATTTCTTCTGATACCGTGTACATGACATTGCCGACCCTTTTAAAACATCCTTGTCCTCAAGGATGTGAATTAATTGAATCGACTCGACTGTTGGGGAGTCGGCAGTAGCAACATCTTCAAAATCAGTGGAGGAATAATAATACAGAGTCACAAGAAAAATAGGCCCATTGTCTTCACAATTCACAGCTTGGTAAGCATTGTCAGATGTATTACCTGCATCAACACTAATGATCATGGTCTGACTAGAACCTGGAATGACAACGACGCTGAGTTCTTGCGGACGTCAAGGAGATGGGTGTCTCCTGTGTGTTTGTCCCTATGCAATAATTCATCTTTGTGCTTCCTTGTCCTCCACTCTTGATCGTCACATCTCAGCATCCTGTGAATGTCCATTCTAACAAGCAAGATAACTTCATTCTCAAGGAGATATGGCCATTTATAACCTTTTGTTGGCTGGTACCATAGAATGATATTAGTCATTGCTTGGTCAACTGACCTGATGAAGATTTCAATTGTCGTTGATGTCATATGTAGCATCAGCATCTTGTTCGTCTTAGCACAAGGAATCTACACTTGGTTGTAGTCAACTTTCCCCATATACCAAGGAACTGCCAGGATAATTACAACAATTGCTGCAAAATAGAACTGGATGTGAAACCTAACATGCATATACTTGTTTCCCGTTCCTATTACAAGTAATTTTTCCACTTGCAACAACTTCTATAAAGTACTCTGAATTTTTTTCCTCTCCTTTAAATACAATAGAGCTCAATTGCGTCATCCGATACCTGCAACATGTAAGAAGGAGTAGTATCGATGGAGGGTTCGTAATTCAGCTGATATTTTATGCACTCCAAAATACAGTGGAAACCATTTTAAATTTCCACCTACAATACTCCAGCCACGCTAACACATGGAGATTTTGAATCATTACGCGTAAATATATATCCTTACGGAAAAAGACTTTCCCTGTGAAGCCTTTTAGTACCTCAGCTTCTAACCCAGATATCAACTATGCAATGTTATGCTCATACATGGTTGTAGTTTTCCCCCTAGCGAACACAAACAACCTAAAAAATTCTAGAAACTGAGAAAACCTGGTAGGAGTTCTCGGTGGGAACGTTGTATTGCTAAAAGATAGAGTTAGGAAGAACAGACCGGAACTGAATTCCACAAAAAAAAAATTCATGTCTTCTACTAACCCATTCTGTTGCTTGCTCAACCTTATATGCTTGTAGGACCTCAAGCACCACTGGAATCCAAGATGCAGTATCCCATTGGAGCATTGTACACGTCGTTGAGGTAAAACTGTCAGCAACCCAACTAACATATCTCACACTCCACAACCCAAGTGGAACCAACCTGACGTGTGTCATCTATCTGACGTCCTATACAATCATTTGGTGTAGACTTGGAATGTGTCATGTACCTGGATGTACAATAACAGGGTAAACACTTGATTCAGAGAACGAGGTTTCTCTAGTTCCGAAGAACTCAGCCTTAAATCGTTAAAACGATTGAATTAGATTAAACTTGGACTACATTTTTCATTACAGACTTTGCCTTATAAAGATACGCATTTCTTCCTTACCATCCAACGACCACTAACTCACTAGTTGGTTACATCTCAACCAACTAATACAGCTTACTACTAATTACAACTCCTAATTATATTAAATAACACTACCATTACTAAAGACAGACTCAGATAGGATATGGGCCCTCCCTTACCATGACGGGTACATGACATTCCACTCCCCTCGAAAACATCCTTCTCCTCAAGGATGAAGGGTAAGCATAAGGATCACATGATCATTCTGGTGAGCATGCACTCCCTTACCATGATGGGTACATGACATGTGCCCCTTGAGGAAATGCCCCGGCAAGACTTTGAAGCAGGGGAGGAGCCAAGAATTATGGGATGGGGTGCAAAAATTTTCTATGGGGAGCAAAAAGAATTTTAGGGGGTGCAAAAAAGCAAAAATGGGCTTATATGTACAAAAAAATTTCTAATTGGGCCTCAAATAGGCTTTGGAGCCAGCTGGGCAGGGGGTGCAAGTGCAACCTCTTGCACTGGGATAGCTCCTCCCCTGCTTTGAATTTCTTCATCCCCATGCCCAGCAAACAACCGTCGTTCTCCTTGAAGACTACATGAATGGCTGACTGATATTGACACCCCTCTGCATGGGAACGAACTGTAGGATGGGTTTGTACCTCATATATGAACATAATGACAAAGGTGACAACATAAACTTTATTGAGAAATTGTCTTGGTGCAAAACCCAAGTAAAATTATGAACTTAGTATATAAATCCCAGCGAGCACACAATTGAGTTTAGCATCACCAATTGTTGTAAATTCCATCAGTATGCTGCCAAGCTTTTTACCTCTACCAAACAGAAAACGACCATAATCAGAAGAAGCAGATGTTCCAGGTAACTCAGTGAAAGGGCATATAGTACCACAACTATTCCATGAACTCCAGAAACCTGTCATAAACAGATTACTCTTCCGAGGAGTTGTTTAAGTTTTATTATGGACCTCAAGTTCACAGAACCTATGGATTTTAAAATTCCAGTTTATGCCAAGGCACCCCACTGATAGAACAATATTATCAATTCATCTAACGTTTCTCACACTACACAACACAAGGGGATACAATCTGAACTTCCACCTCAAGTAGCCTAACCACAAAAGCATCTTAAGAATTTGAAATACCTTAACCAAGATCTGATTGCGCATTATAATACCCACTGGTATCAGAAAACTGCTGTAAACATCAGGTGCAGGTAATAAGCAATTGATTCTTGGGAATTGTGAACAAACTCTCATACTTGTGGAAACTGAAAAACTGAGCATCAATCAATAGTTAAACTCTTGAAAAGTTTCTGGCCGCATAATTGTATGCCCATGTTCAATAGCATGAACCCCCAATTATTCACCAAGTAGGACATCATTTCCTCGTCTAAAAACTATATGCATTAAGAACTCATGGAAAATCATTGTAGCAAAAGGCAAAAGTGTACAGTGTGCACCATAAGTCAAACTCCACGGTGGAACAGAACAAGAAAATTCCTGAGCACTGGCTGATTGCAAGACTGGTACACGAGTTCTATAACTCTCCGCGATACCTATTAAGAACAGAAGATAAACTGCAAGCACCTCAAGTAATTCACTAGGTAGCTGTAACAAAAAAAATTCGCCTCCCTTCATACCAAGCATGTGAACATACCCTTTATGTGCTTTGTAAAACCTCACCACTCTAGCTAATAAGTGAAACAAAAGTTTATTGCTCTCTGAAAATTCAGCATCTAAATTCCACTCACCACCAGATTTAGCAACATAGGCAATTCGAAGAATCAACGAATTTCGAAACTGAAGTTCATACGAATACCCAAGTCCTGGAAACAGCCTACAAACCAATTTCTCATCTAACCATTCCAGTAATAGAGACTCAAGAGAAATAATCACACAAGAATAAAATGTAACAAAATCACATTCATATTCACCAACAGAACTAAATAACCCTTTAATATTATCTGACTCTTTGCCACGATCAAATACTTTACCCATTTTGAGCTGTAAGAGAAATTCTACTCCAACACCACTCAAATTCACACTCTCATACATTTTTATCAAACATTGTTCTCTCAGCTAGAATTGCAGCATCATTAATACACAAATGCACAATCGAATGGACACAAGAGAAATCTAATTGGTACCCCAAACTTGAAATCCATGGAACAATCAATTGCTCATATGAATCGAAAGAAATAGGGATACGTTTACCTCGATCAAATATGCTGTGACAATCATCAATACCATTAGGAAAACAATCCGGACAGTTTAATTTACTGTGAAGAATGGTGAATTCCATCAAGCTTTCAGGATTCTTACTGTCGGTATCATTAACTTCAGCTTCACCAATTTCTTTAAACTGCAAACTCACTAGTCCGGTTGAATCATCATTGTCTTTTCCAACAGAAATAAAAATTGATGTAACTCTTGGAGATTCAACAATATTAAGAACTTGATAAGAAGAAGGAAGTTGAGCAACAGGATCTGATTTTGCTTCTTCAGATGTAACAACACAGAAATCTTGAGATTCAGAAGGTTGAGCAACATATTCACTGAGTAGGTCACAAAGTCCAGTGGATTTAGTAGAATCTCCTTCATCAGATAATAACCCACCACCATGATTTGATGTAGAAGTAATTTGGGAATCTCCTTCTGGATCGTCACGATTGTAGGTCGTTTTCCCAAAAAAATTCTCCAACTGAGCTTGGAATATAAGATCGAAACCAATAGCTTGGATTATACTATTGAAACTACTCCCAAAATCTTTGATATCATCCTTTGTCATTAGCTTGCTCGCTTGAAGAGAAATATTATCAACCGTCTTATTGATTTCTACCAATTTCAACAGATTTTGATGTTGAATTTCAGAGATCTACTGAAGTTTAATGGTTTCATTAAACACCTCCATGGATCGAAACGAATATGATACCAATTGTCATGTACCTAAGTACAATAACAATATTGGGTTGATAAATTGAGGATAAACCTCTCTTGATTCGTGAGAATAAAGCCTCTGAGTTCAAAAGAACACACCTTTAGAACAAAGATCTGTTTCGGATTAATAATTTGATAAACTCTTCATTACAGACTCAATGCACTTATAAAGCTAGAGACAATCTAACCTACATCTAATGGCTACAATCCCATCAGATGGTTACATCCAAGCCATCCATACAATTGATAAATACACCACATTATAACTAAAGGCCACCAATTACTACTAATGCTAAGTACTAATAAGTAAAATGATAAGGTCACTCTCTTCTGATACCGTGTACATGACACATTTCTGTTTATTAATTTTCAATGCTCTAGGTAGATATGAGTTCAAGCTAAGATAACTTGAGATTCAAGAAAAAAATTTCTCAGTTTAGATGAAATTCTTATTAGAAATTCATGTAAGCATGTGAGAAAATCTCCTTGAAATTACACAAAAGAATAACACTTTGGTCCAAGGTACTAGAACCGTGTACAATGATGGCCCTTGGAAAATATTCCTTATGAATTTACAAGCATAATATGATCAGAGTCTAATTATGCATATTTGTAGATCATTTCAGAGGCATTTATTGTGTCCCAAGTGCTTAAATGTTCCATCTTATGACAAATCTTGTATTTTGCACATATATCTGTTAAAGAATAATTTTGTTGGAATAATCTCATTTTGCTCTATGTTACAGTTGAGTAAATGGTGAATAAGAGAGCAGCAGTGTGGTTCAAAGGAAGTGACCATGGAGGACCCGATGGCGCAACAAGTCAAATTGTGGTGGTGGGTTCAACATGTTGCTTCGGTTCATAAAATATCCAAAGTAAAACACCTAGGCTATGTGTTTGTGTACAACATCCAAGTATCCCTTGTTTTCACTTTCCATTATCCGTCTCCGCCTGTCTTTCCCAGAACCTAACTCTACCAATCTCGTCAACAACTAGCTCGATCTCCCTGTCATTTCAGTATTCAACATCGACCACTCTCTGCCACCTTCTCTCCGACTTACAAACCCATACCCTATTTCCATCTTTCTCAAAATCAACCATATGCTTAATTCCTACTATTATTATTATAACCATTTCAACCTAACCCTAGGCTACGAATTGTGCAAAATTAGGTCGATTGATTTCTTTTCAAAAGTGACAGGATAACAAACTAATGGTCTGCTGAATTGATGTTCCTTGAAAAATCTAACAACTTCAGCACAAAATTGACAGTAATATGGTGGATGTGATGGACACAAGCTACAATTTTATCAATTTAGGTCTGAACCTAATCTCTGTACAAAATCAAAATTGTCGTCTGTTGAAAGAAATATGGTGGCTGGTCAGTGGTGAGTTTAATCACATCAAATCCCTAAATTTATGATTGTACTTTATTGAAAATGAGATTGAAAATTAGGAGAACTATTGTATAAATTGGGAGGGGATTGTAAGGGAGAAACCAAGCCCGGAGTAGCCGGTGCAACTTGCAGTAGTAATAATGATGGTTAATTTCAATCTTCTTATGTTCTAAAAAAATCTCTGCTGGGGCAGAGATGAAACCCTTTGATAATTAGAAATACTTGGTTTTATTTTACTTTTTCTCCATCGACTTTTATTGAAAAATATGATTAATCTCTGAATCCATATCAAATTACTTTCACCTTGTATGTTATGCATCCATGGTAGTTAGAATGATTATTTGCTATGTATTCAAGCCGATGTGATTTGATTTAGTTCATTTTGTGATTATCCATGCCTTAAACGGATAGATAATGCTACGGATTGACATATTTTGCTGAGGTTAAGTCATTCATATGTATAAGTGATTTATCACATATTCAGGGTAGTTTGAGGCTAGAACTTCTATAGCTCCTTGATTGAAAAGAGAACTAGTTTATCAAATCTAGGATTTCTATGCATTTAGGTGGTGGATTCAAGTCCTAGTTTATCTTTTATTGCTTCCTAATCTTGTTTCTTTAGTATAATCATTCATAACCTTTGTCGTATCGACGCACAACCAAACCCCATCTTCGTGTTACTCTTGTTTGGAATCAGTTATAACAAGAACGTAGCTTTAACCTTACACCCACCTTGTCCCTATGGATCGACCTGTGCTTGCCCTGTGTCGCATATCGACACTGTGCACTTGCAGTTAATATAATCGTAGGTATTGTTTCTAGTCCTACCAAGTTTTTGGCGCCGCTGCCGGGGACTCGGTAGCGGTGTAATTGATTCTTTGGTTCTGTTTTACTGATTTTTGGTTTATCTCTTGTAGATATGTGTTAGATTACTTTCTTCATTTTATTAGTATTAGGTGTAATTTTAATTTTTCAGTCATTGCGTATTGTAGCTTATTACCTTACAATAATCCTGTAACTTAGATAGTAGCTTTGTTAGTGTGTGCATCAGTGTGCATCTAGTCATAATACCCTTCCAATCTGTAGCTTGCATTTGTAGTTATTTAAACATTAATCTATTTGTGTATGCATTCAACATCTTTTGGTTTCTTTTAAGCTAGTCTGCATCATTAGTTCATCTCATATCTAGTGTGAGTCATCTGCATATGCAACTAGACTCATCTCGCAACATTTGTTTGTAATTCTGTAGCTTTGCTGCATACTGCAGTTTGTCTTAGTCCATTTGTTCTTACAATCTGCATTTTGTTTCTAAATATTAGCTATGGTTTTTTAATTTCTGCATCTTTAGTTTACTAGTTTTCAGTTTGGGCTGTATATATGATAGTTTAGATTTTATTTTTACTATTCTAGTATAACTCATCTGTAGCTGTAGCTGTAATTTTTTTTTCATTCGCATAAACTGCACCTTGTTTCATTTAGGGTAGATGCATCATTTTCTTATAGTGTGTCAAGTTTGAATTGTGTGCTGCTATAGCTAGTTTTATTCATAGTTCAGGTTGTAAAGTTGTTAGGTTTTCAGTTGTTTTTAGTTTTCTTAGAGTACTTGTATACTTGCATCAGTAAGCATTCATATGGGAATTTGTAAATATTATTTTGGGTTAGTTATTCATTGTCATCGTGGTTACTGCCTGCTACTAAGTCCTTTATCAATAGTTAAACCTCAGTGCTTGGGGTACTTGAGCATTGAGTCTGCAAAACCTAAGTTGTTCATATCTCAGCTGCATTGTGACATCCACCTTGAGTTTGCTGAACCTTTGGTTGTGCTAACCAATCTGCAGAGCTGGCTTGTTTCCATTTCAGCTGCATCATACCTGATATTGCACTATTTTCGAATATAATCTGTGGATATAGGTCAATCATCTGTAGGTACAATTTTAGCACCAAGTGTGGTACTGCTAGCTAACAGTTTGCAGTTTGTCAACACCTGGTACAAGTGCAAGCATTCTTACACCCCATCCCCCGTCCATCAGTGTACTGCGTGTTGGTTTCATTGTGTTTTCCCCCTTTTTGTCGCCCTGCAACAAAACATTTCAAGCACAGCCTGTACCAACAGTTCATCCTCCCTGTGTATTTACATTTCGGAGTACTAAAATTATTCATTATGGACTAGGTACCTGCGATACTGCATCTGCAGGACAAGCATCTTCAGAAACAAATCCACAACACTGTTACCAGTCCAAGCATCCCTGCACTTCATATTGCAGAATTCCCTTTATGAAATTTTCAGTATTAATGTTTTCGTATCCTTGCTTCACCTGTACAATTCAAGATCGTGACAATATCTTTTAAAGAAACAGGTACTTGTGAAGCTGAGAAACAAACCAAGGAAAAGAAGGGAAAGAGTAGCAAAACTTGTTTATCGTGCCTATACCCGATTTATGCTGGTGTTTTGTTAGCTTCACCTTGTGCCATAGTGACTGCCCTGTCACTGATAACTAGTCTGTCCGGGTACCTGCAATACTGCTGCCAAAATCAAAGGAAATGAGAAACGGGAGAAACACATTTTGTTGTATTGCCTAAACCCGGTTTTATACCGGATGTAATGTCTCTCAACCCTTCCTATTTTTGATGAATGTATGAATGGTATACCATGCTTTAAGTGCTCATTAATAATTATCAGACCCTGGTATCCATAAGCATGATTATGTGGTATCTGCATGAACTTTTTGCTTGTTGAAATCATAACTTTACTATTCAACAGTCAATCTTTGAACTCTTGACAACTGTGTAGGCTTGCATAATCTAGATACCCGTTCAAATAAGTCCTTGCATGATCTGAGCATTGCTACTTGTCTAAGAAGGATAGCATTTTGAATTTGTGTGCACAATTCCGAGAACCAGCTGTTGATTCCCATAAGCATGATCCTGTGACATTTGTGTTGGTCAGCTGAGATTGTTTTTTCCATGTGCTGTGTTAAACCTGTACGGTTGTGCATCTCTGAATCATTCTATCTACTAAGCATCATCCCCGACCTAAGTTTTCTAGTATGGGCCTCTAAAACATGTTGAATGGTATGTCCCCTAGGCTTTGATAGGAGCTTTGTGACCAAATTGATTGTCTAGATAGGCCTCATCATCACTGCCCATCTGAAATCCCCTTTCCTGTTGTTGACTCACCTGTCCAACTTGAAACAATGGGTGAAGCTATGAATTTGCCTCCTATGTCTCTCCATGAGTACATGTATTCGACAAGAACAAGTCAGTTCTCATGCATTATATTACCCCATACTGATGGCCCGTTTGAATTGAGTGGGGATATGATACAAATGCTTCCAATATATCGAGGGGTTGAATCTGAAAACCCATATCATCACGTAAGGGAGTTTGAACAAATTTGTCAGATAATGCAATTTGAAAATATGTCCTAGGACTCTCTAAAGTTGCGTTTGTTTACGTTTTCTTTAAAAGAAATGGCTAAATCATGGTTTTACAGTCTGAGACCACAGTCAATCACCACTTGGGACCAACTCACAACAATATTTTTCAGAAAGTTCTTTCCATATCATAGGACCATCAACATTCGTCGAAGTATTAATTATTTTGTCCAGTTACATGGAGAGACTCTTTTTCATTATTTTGAACGGTTTAATGATTTGTTGTTTGAGTGTCCTCACCATGGCTTTGAGAAATGGAGACTGGTCGCAATTCTTTATGAAGGATTAGACTTTAATTCTCGAGTCTTGGTTGTCTATGTGTAATGGTGAGTTCATTGATAAAACTGTGGACAATGCATGGTCATTTCTAGCTGAACTTGCAGAGAAAACCCATCAGCGGGAATTTATAGGAGAAGCTAGGACAGTGTCACGTGATACAGGAAAGCTCTATGAGTTAGAGTCTGATTTTGACTCTGATATAAACATTAAATGTATGATTAAGAGAGTCGAAACTCTAGAAAGATGCGTAAATGAAAATGTTGTTGTCCCTAACTCATGTACCCCAACTGAAATCCATGCTTGTACCTTGTGTGATAGCTTAGGCCATCCTGTTGAGAACTGCTCTGTTTTGCATGACTTTAGGCAGTCTAGAACACATCATACTGCTGGCTTCTATCGAATGCAAGAGAATCATCCCTACTCGCAGACTTGCAATATAAATCCTTGTTACAATGATACTGATAATAAATTAAATTTTGAGAATAGTGTGTCTAATCCTACTCATGCAACTGATGTTGAAAAATAAACCTAATATAGAGGTAAACGAGTGGACCGAGGACCCCAAATATGTTAATAGGGAAGAGTATGCATGTTACTCTGATGATGATACGATGTTAGAAGATCTAGTTCTTCTTGAAGATTCAATTTTGGAGTCGTGTGACTCTGAAATGCTAGACCATAGTGTAAAGACCTATATTGATAATGTTTCTTCTAATGTTGATATTCATCGCAATCTGGATGATTTTGGTGCTGATTTGGGGCTAGTGCAATTATTCTGTGAAGGAAAGCATAAAACACAACTTATATCTGACTTAGGGAAGGTCGAATTTTCTGCTGACATCAACAATCATATGCATGAAAATAAATTTGATATGTCGAGTTCCCTGCCTAGGTCACATTATGTTGCTTCTTCTGATTTTAATTTGGGTGCTTTGGATAATCATGAATCTGATTTTGGTCTTGTTAATTTTTTCAATGAACATGAGCATGATATTGTGCTTGTTTCTAACTTAGAGAGAGTTGAATCGTGTAATGATACAGATGAAAATAACTTAGACAGATCTGATTCCCTGATCAAATCACAACATGATTGTCTTAATGTCAGCCGAGAGGTTGTCAAACCCACTTTGTGGACATCTCCAAGCGTTGGGTTAGATCTGTGTGCTTCTCAAGTTCTTTTGAACCATTTTGCATCTAAATATAATGTGTTTAAGGAGCCACAATTGGAATGTGTATCTCTGCGCGTCCCTAGAAAATTCCACTTTGAATTGGATCTCGTGCATGCCGCACCTCCAAAATTGCTAGATTTTGTGTCCAAAAACATAATAGTTGAAAAATTCAGGTTTGGGGGTAGCTTGATCACTTTGAATGTCTCATTGGCGGTTCTCTGTTGTTGTATATATGTGAGGCTAGTAAAATCTATGCATACTGTCTTTTGGGTTGATCCTCAACTCTTTAGATTGTTGATCTATAGTGAATCTTTCTTGCATTTTGTTCCGAGTCAGTTTGAGTCTCTGTACTTTGTATCCTTTTTTGGTTACGACCGTGGTACATATGCTTGTGCTAATATAATGCTACACTCAATTGATCTCTGATTGGATTACAACCGCTAATAAAAGAGTTCTTACTTGGAACGGTCATTGAAATCTGGTAATCTCTTTCCTTTTCTCTAACTCAACATGTTACTCATGGTATATTGTTATAATTATGTTTATCTTTAGAAACATTGAGGACAATGTCTAGTTTAGGTTTGGGGGTGAAGGGTAGATACCATGTGACTACCACTGCTATATTTAGAAACTGAACTCTGCTATATAAAAAAAAATGGAGCTCATTTACCTTGATTTGTGATACCTGTGCATGTATGATATCTTAGGGTTCTTAGTCTAGATGATGAGGCACCCCTGATTCTAGCAAAATTCACATGTGATATAGAAAATTTGCACATGCATGATCGACCAAGCGTGTATAGCGTCGGTGTTTCATAGGTTAAGTAGGCTGCCAATCATCTAGAATACTGAATGAGACTTGACTAGCTTGTTCTTTGGTTGGCTGGGATAGAAGATGGAGGATACGTTGAGAAAAGCAACCATTGAATTTGACCGGGTGCATCGAAAAGTGCTGCCTCTTGCTAAAAGTTTCATTTAATATATTTTTGAGATTTTGTGTAAAGTTGTTGTGTCATTCAGTGTTTGTATCTCTTGTTATTGCAAAGACAGATGAAAATTCAGTAGAAAAATCAGTTATCAGAAAGAAAAGAAAATCCAAAAAAAAAAGTACTCGGTGTTTATTATGTTCTATTTTAGTAAAGTATCTCTCTTGCATCAAAATGAGAGTAGTCAATGTAAATATACAATCAATGTTCTTTGTTGATTTTGTGTTGTAAACGGTCTTGTAATATGCAAGGAGGGTGTAGCCATCGATGTACAACTCGAGTAAGCTGAAATATCACCAACTCTTAGGTGAACATTCACAATTCTCGTAAAGCCGGAAAACTAGCTTGGCTTTGAATTCAGTTCTTAGCCTAAAAACTATCTCTTAGTAATTGGCAGTCATAACTTCCTAGAGTAAATCATTCTCTATGCATGTCTAAGGCAGATACACTTTACACTCTTATCACATGTCCTTAGTTGTTTCAGTGCTAGAATTGTGCCTTTGAAAGCTAGATTGACATATCCATTTGCTGTGAGCTAAAACTGAATGCAGGTATCACTTTCATGGAATCTGAGCTTATATTTTGTCCTAGAACTTTTTTTAGCTTTTTTTTTACTCGAGGTCAAGCAAAATTCAGGTTTGGGGGTGTGATAAGAGTCTAATTATGCATATTTGTAGATCATTTCAGAGGCATTTATTTTGTCCCAAGTGCTTAAATGTTCCATCTTATGACAAATCTTGTATTTTGCGCATATATTTGTTAAAGAATAATTTTGTCGGAATAATCTCATTTTTCTCTATGTTACAGTTGAGTAAATGGTGAATAAGAGAGCAGCAGTGTGGTTCAAAGGAAATGACCATGGAGGACCCAATGGCGCAACAAGTCAAATTGTGGTGGTGGGTTCAACATGTTACTTCGGTTCAGAAAATATCCAAAGTAAAACACCTAGTCTATGTGTTTGTGTACAACATCCAAGTATCCCTTGTTTTCACTTTCCCTTATCCATCTTCGCCTGTCTTTCCCAGAACCTAACTCTACCAATCTCGTCAACAACTAGCTCGATCTCCCTGTCATTTCAGTATTCAACATCGACCACTCTCTGCCACCTTCTCTCCGACTGACAAACCCGTACCCTACTTCCATCTTTCTCTAAATCAATCAGATGCTCAATTCCTACTCCTATTATTATAACCATTTCAACCTAACCCTAGGCTACGAATTGTGCAAGATTAGGTCGGCTGATTTATTTTCAAAAGTGACAGGATAACAAGCTAATGGTCTGCTGAATTTGTCGTTCCTTGCGAACTCTAACAACTGCAGCAGGAAATTGACAGTAATATGGTGGATGTGATGGACACAAGCTACAACATTATCAATTTAGGTCTGAACCTAATCTCTGTACAAAATCAAAATTGTCGTATGTTGAAAGAAATAGGGTGGCTAGTCAGTGGTGAGTTTAATCACATCAAATCCCTAAATTTATGATTGTACTTTATTGAAAATGGGATTGAAAATTGGGAGAACTATTGTATAAATTGGGAGGGGATTGTAAGGGAGAAACCAAGCCCGGAGTAGTCGGTGCAACTTGAAGTAGTAATAATTAGGTTTAATTTCAATCTTCTTATGTTCTAAAAAAATCTCTACTAGGGCAGAGATGAAACCCTTTGATAATTAGAAATACTTGGTTTCATTTTACTTGTTCTCCGTCGATTTTTATTGAAAAATATGATTAATCTCTGAATCCATATCAAATTACTTTCACCTTGTATGTTGTGCATCCATGGTAGTTAGAATGATTATTTGCTATGTATTCAAGCCTATGTGATCTGATTTAGTTCAATTTGTGATTATCCATGCCTTAAACAGATAGATAATGCTAGGGATTGACATATTTTGCTGAGCTTAAGTCATTCATATGTAGAAGTGATTTATCACATATTCAGGGTAGTTTGAGGCTAGAACTTCTATAGCTCCTTGACTGAAAAGAGAACTAGTTTATCAAATCTAGGATTTGTATGAATTTAGGTGGTGGATTCAAGCCCTAGTTTATCTTTTATTGCTTCCTAATCTTGTTTCTTTAGTATAATCATTCATAACCTTTGTCGTATCGACGCACAACCAAACCCCATCTTCGTGTTACTCTTGTTTGGAATCAGTTATAGCAAGAACGTAGCTTTAAACTTACGCCCACCTTGTCCCTGTGGATCGACCTATACTTGCCCTGTGTCGCATATCGACACTGTGCACTTGTAGTTAATATAATCGTAGGTATTGTTCTAGTCCTACCATAATCGTATTCATTAATACTCAAGATTTAAACCATGATTCGCAAACACGAAGTGATTTAGTGAACTAAAGTTATCTTAGAAGTGTTTATGAGAGTCGTAGCAATGCCAAACATATTTGTGAAAATAGTTTATAAGCATCTTCTTAGTTCTACACGAGGTAGGCGTATATATGGGGGTACGCATACCCATAGACTAGTCTGTAAACTCAGGATGCCGGGTTACACGTACCGGGTATCCATACCTTTATCCATTACGTACTCAGGCCCTTGAGGTTCGCGTACCGGGTATGCTTAAATTTAGCCGTTTCACGAACTCAGACCCTTGAGGTACGCGTACCTCCCTCCCGTTCACGATCTCAGAACCTTAGGGTTTGCGTACCTCCCTACCATTCACAAACTCAAAACCTTAGGATTTTCGTACTTGGTATGCGTACATTCCCTGTGTCCAGATTTTCCGTAGTTCTGAAAACTCTCCTTAAATAGTTTGAAACATTCTTAATCGCCATGGATAATAAGCAATTTATGATCAAGTTGAAACAAAAATAGTTCATGAATTGTTCTTAACCAAGATTGTCAAGGATCTTGAACATCTATTGCTTGAACCAAATTTCAAGAGATTTATCAAGATAAGCTTGACTCGGAATTTCTTCTTTATAATATTAAATCTACTAAAATCATACGACATGGTCTCATAAGATAGAATTGTAAATACCCTGAGTAAATAGGATGATTCAGTCTTCACATACCTATTTTTCAATGATACTTCAACTACCATACTCTTAACCTAGTCCGAAACTTGAATTTAGTAGAGTGGAAATCAAGATATAGTTTTGTGTATCTAACATTAACAACAGGCTTGAGATAGTAAAACTTGCGATTTCGACCGAGCAGTGCTTAACAGTTACTGTGCAACTATATGTAGAAGTGTAACTTAGGTTAAATACTTGCACCTCTTGCATGGGATTGTGAGAATGGCCTCAAATAACAAGGATCATTATTTCATTGAGTTAAACTTGTCTGGCTCTTGCGTCAAGTTATTTATTAATAATGATTCAATGTGTGGTTCTTGCAACTTTGATGATATAAGGAGTTTTAACGGAGTAAGCATACTATAGGAAGCTTTAGGGTTATTGATATATACAGAGAGAATTGATGTTAAGTATTATTCATTTGATAACATGTTGGAAGATGAAAGATCAAAGATGAAACCATTCACAACTTTCTTTACTTCTGATAATTCGTATTATTATATTTTATTTAGTTTAGTTTAGCTTTAATCACAATCAAACACTCATTTTTATATAAGTAATCGAAAATACTTAACAACCCATATCTACCCGAAGAACGAACTTGTTCTTAACACTGTAATCTAATCTATATTTGTGAAGTAAAGGACTTCAAAGTAATATTTACTTGGCTGATAACTGATCACCAAACAGGATTGCTCTTAGATTTACATTCTAATGGAATTCTTAGATAGTTAATGGGCACAAGAGGAAGTTCATAACCGAATTCATCACAAAGAAACCGACTACGGTTAGGATCAATTCCCACAATTGAAATTTACTTTTGTATCTAGTTTAAAAAGAAAAAAGGATATTTTTAAAACTAATTTCTTGCTCCAAAGAATCATCCAATAACAAAATTAAATAATCTGCAAATTACGGATAATAAATACTAATTTCATATGGTGAGACTTTAAAACCAGATATCACATCATTGAGTCAGCTCTTTTAAACACCAAACTAAGAAAAAATTTCAACAACCAATAAAAATAGAAAAGATGATAACTTGAATATATTAGTAGCTTCTTCATTAATAAGAATAAAAAACATTATTATGTTATTTTAGACGCATAAAGTCAAAAAGTACATGAATAGATTCCTTACGACCATGTTAAGCTTAGGCTAAGCGGTGACAAGCAAATACATAAACCAAAAGACTCGTGAGGAATTCATTTGAGCATCTCACATGAAGGAATGAAGATTCTAGATATACGGACATTGAAAGTCGCAGATTACAAAAAGTTCCATATTCGTATTTTGAAATCCGCAAATCTACCCTTATCCACTCGGTTTATCTATTCACCCGTAGATATTAAACCCGTCGGATAATGGATTGGACACGGATGTATTTGTAAAATATGTCATTTTAATGGATTGGACAAGGGTGATACAAAATCCACACCCACCCATCCGTCACTCACCCTGCTCTGAAGTGTCCTTAAAAGTGTCTAGTGTGAGTTTGAACCTTTGTTAGAAAAATACTAATTTTTAGGTTATTATCAGGTGAAATCCGCGTCCTCTCTCTGTTCAGTGCATTAAAGAGAGGAGAAATAGGTCTCATTCATTTGGCCCATTTTCCTGTTATATCTTTATTTCGTTTGACTGAGTTATTAAATTTTGATCATTCGAGGAGGTATAGAATGCATTATAAAACCGTATTAGAACACCTATTCCCTCCGTCCTAAATTAGATGATCTAGTTAGTTTTAGATTTTGTCCCAAAATAGATGATCTATATCATCAAACACTGAGATATTTTTAAACTTACCCTTTTAATTAATTATTATTAGTATAAGAAATATGCATAATTTGATGGCCATGTTTATATTCATTATTTAGGTGTTTTAAAATGCTTTCCAATTGTATAAAGCTTGCGAATATCCAATGTATAGTTCGAGAGATAAATAATTTCAAAATTTTACTAATAATCATCCATAAGGGTATAGTTATAAAAAATACTTAAAAATTCTCCACTCTCCTCTTTAGCTGGATTATCTAATTCGGAACGCAGGAAATATTTACCAAAAAAATAAAATAGAGAGAGACTAATACTTTTTTATTTATAAGAAAATAATCCCAAGGTAACTATACCTTAAGCAGTGTAGCTAGGGTAGCACACAATCCAATTGTATTCAGGATCATTAGATAATTCATGTATCAGGTCGGTTATGCTATCATCCTTCCATCTATGTTTGATGATATTTTAATTACAAATTTTTGAAATGCTTGCCGCTAAGAAATTGTCCGGCCTATTAACTAAATTAAACGACATAGCTTTGAAATAAAAAAAGTTTGTAATGCTGGTTATCAAAATGGGTACTATTACTGAATCTTTCTTCTTTGGCCTTAGCATACATCTCGATTAGCAGCTTTAGAGTAGGTTCGGAATCTCTTTGGAATTCAATGTGATGACCACTAAGCTCCATTGCCCAATGAAATGCTGCTTCCACTCCTTCTTGTTCTAACAGTTCTCTAGTACTCCAACCTGAAGAATTCCCTCTAGCTTCTTTGCAGTTTCTTGCATCATCAATTAAAGTTAATCTGATTACGGAATCACAAGCATCAGGAAGCATAGAAATTGTTATATTAATTCTATATCTAAAGTATCCTGGAAAGTGCCAACATCGTAGAGGAGTGATTTTTAGATGCACATCATGTAAAGGGTTATAATATAAGCTTTGGTTTATGTTGCATTTTGTATCCTGAATATGATTCGTATAGTTTAGGTATTTCACAATGAAGTTCGAAGTTTTCCAGCTGTTTTGCTTTTCCTTTTTAAATACTTTGTTACATCGAGCTTTCGAAATGTGCCAGCTAATAGCATTGCATAATTTTGCCCAACCTATGTAACTACTGTCTCTCTCCCTATTCCTAAACCAAATGTTAACCTATTCGTGACAGCCATTCGTATGGTTTTTAACATAATTCATCTGAAAATTTAGGTGATTCCAAACTTGCGAAACAAATCAACAGTCTAAAGATGAGTAAGACTTTCATTGTGATTGTTACAAAGTTGACAGATAGTATTGATGTTTGGAAGAACAGCCGTCACTCGCATACTATTAGGAAGTATCGAGTTGGTTAGTTTCAACATGAACATCTTAATGGAAGGAGAAACTTTCAGTTTCCATATTTTATTCCAGTTTGTGTCAACTGGTTCACTATGACTTACCTTTTTGTACATGGATTTTACTGAAAATTTATTATCTTTAGTAAGGTTCTAAATCTCCTTATCCTCAAAACTATTTGTGGGGATAGATATATGTTTTATCATGTTAACAAGATGATTTTCAAAGCATAAATTCAGTTTTATAATGTCCTAAGATTTCTCTTCGGTGATCAAGTCACTAACTAAGTTAAGATTTGTGGTGTCTATGTTAGGTCTGGCAATTGGGGGGTTTAATGTTTGGAATCCTGAAATCATTCCAGATATTGATTTTGTCTCATTTCCTTATAGACCAGAACAATTGGTCTGAGTTAGTTTAATCTCACTTTTGATCCCTTTCCATATTTAACTATCAGCTCTTTTTGGTGCATAATATCGGTACAATAGAACCTCTATATAAGAATATTCTGGGGACCACAAGAAATTATTCTTATATGGAGGTCTACCTTGAAACGATCAATAAAAATTTATTATATATGTATCTAGGAGAAAACATAATTGCACCCAAGAAACATCACAATGTACCTAAGCAATACAAATGTTAGTTAAGATTTTTTTAGTTTCACATGTATGATACGCAAGTTAAATATAAGAAGTTTTCTATGCAACACAATGTACCTAGACAATACCTAAGAAAACATAAATTTTTTTTAGTTTCACATGCGAAATTTGTTTAGTTTCACATGTATTAGTCAAATATACGAAGCTTGCTATGTAACACAATCCACACAAAATTCAACAATGATATGGAAAATTGACAAATAAAATCATATGATTAGAGATACTCGAATGAGTCGTACAAAAAAAACACATCACACCAGCTGGAAAGTAAAAGAATTTTTCAAATTGGTCAACATAATTTTTTCGTCTTAAACTTTGATGTACGATATGACTTACATTATCTATATAATATTGTGAATTATTCTTATATGGAAGTAAGTTCCTTAAGAGGGGACCAGAAAAAATTATGACTTATTCCAATAAGGAGTTTATTCTTAAATATAACTGGTCCAAAGTGGGACCAGAATTTTTTATTCTTATATGGAGATTATTCCTATATGGAGTATTTTTATATAGAGGTCATACAGTATTAGGGTAGTAATCAGCTTTTAGAATAGAGCCCCAAAGACAATCTGGTCATGTTTAAGTCTCCAACCTACTTTTGCTAACATGGATTTGTTAAAAAGCATGTTTTGTAGTACTAGCCTTTAAGATATATAACTCTAGAATTATATGTTTTTACCCCACCAAAAATAACCTTGAATTTTGTTAATGTCTTTGATAATTAGTTGGTCAAAAATAAAACTGTGCTGCTAGACAAATGATGACCAGATCTTAAGAATTATGAAAATACATAGGAATATTTGGAAACCAACTAGCCCCCACTTGTCCAAGCTTGATGAGAATTTTATTTTTTTGATCCAACCAACTACACTAATCCAGAAACAAATAGAAAGAACGCAAAAAAAAATTCCAAATCAATAGTATTACAGAACATGCAAACAATTTTGCAAAAGTTGTGTGGAAAGAATGAGTGCAGAGTCCACCATCCTATATTTATTGTAGTAGCTGAAAATCCTACTACTACACCCCTTAGATAATCTATGCAATAAACTAGGAAATCATCATGAAGAACACTTAGAAGTATTTTATCAAGTTTAGAAATCAATACAAAGAAGTAAAGTAAAACCTTTAACTTGGGGAGCAAACAACTTTCTCTCTCTTAAAGTTCTATCTCTACTCTCCAAAAGATCTCTCCCTCAACACAATGGTAGTTGGTCCTATATATAGGAGTTTTACATGGTGGAGGAAAGCTAATAAATCCCTTATTTTCGGGTTGGCGTGCGACGTCCTTGCACGCTTACATTTGGATCTTATCGCACATGCTCTTGGAACTTCGCACTGACTTCACACTTTACTCGTGACCTTATGACGTCATCAGCTTCGTCATCCGGAATATACTACGTACGAGTACGTTCGCCCCCTTATAACAGTATCCCTTCGCATGATACCTAAGGGTGCGATATTTAACCCCTACATTATGCCTCTTCTCTTAGCGATCTTTATTATGGAAAGAGCGATGAGAGAAACTGCTCTTATAATCCTCTTCGCACCTTTTACGTGATTTGCCGCACCTCATCAACTTTTCATATTTCTTAACTGACATTATTCCGAGATCTCGGACTTTAACTTCTCTAGTGTCGTTCTTATCGATTCACCTTTGGAACGTTGTGATTAATCTCTGTAACTGTCGCTTCATGTCCTTTCACTCATTAATGCGTTCATAAAAGTGAATTTCGTGGGGAGGAAACGAAATCCTTTATAAAGCTTCTTCTCGTTTTTATCCTTTTCTTTTTACTCTCTTCCTTCAACCTATGCAACTTTTTTTTTCTTACTGTAGTTATTTTTTTGTTCGACCTTGATTCTTGATCTTTCTTCGTTCCAAGTGTTGTTTTTGTTTCCCGTCTGTTGTATTATTTCGGTCCCTTTGATCATCCTAGCTATCTTGACTGCCTTGATATTTATAATCCCATTCTAAAATATCAACAATGGGGCACAAACTAGGTTGGCGAATGGTAGAACAGTTCGATAGGTTACATGTCGAATTCAGGGATAAAAGTTTCACATTATCTGCCCCTTCTTCATCAGGGCCTACTTTGACGCTTAACCCTAAATGGTTCAAGATTGATCAATGGAATGATCAGAAAATCATTATCTCTGTATGGAAGCTTCTCGCTAGTCTGCCTATCCCCCTCTTGGATCCGCGAATTCCTCTGTTTTATAAGATCCTATCGCATGATAAATTTAAACGTGCGATTTTTCAGTTGAGCGGGGACGCTATAAGGATTATGGTGGAGTTCGCTCGTCGTGCGGCTGGATTAGGATCCCTTTATCCTAGAGAATACAGGAATGAAGCGTATGCTGACTTAAAAATTATTCTTTCTGATTATACTGTTGAGAGCTTCTTTGCTAACTACGAAGTGGTGATCATGAAGTCTGAGTCATCTCGCTGGGTTGTTCGTCTGTCAAGGAAGGATGGCCTCGCAGAGAATTAAAGGATTATACGAGACGTTGATTTTAACGATAAGACTAATCGCACTGCACGGAACTCTAATGACAATCGCTGGGATGTTTATCCTGTTATTCTTGAGGGTCCATATATTACTGGTTATGGTGACAATAGGTCGATAAATCCCCTTCCCGAGGGTTATTCGCTCTGCTCTCCTTGGGAGTTTAGTTGGATTGAGGAGGATAAAGTGGTACGTCTTTTTAACCTTCTCCCTTCGTTAATCTTTCTTTATTTAACTTTTCTTTTTTCTCTGTTTCACTAGTTTCTTCATCTCCAGATTTCCAAGCTGAAGAAGGACTATAATGCTCATAAGAAACAAAGCACACTGGAAGCTCTACGTTCGATCACTGATGAAGTAAGAAATACTTTTAATTTTACTTTAAAAATATTATTGCCACTATTTCTTATCTTTATCTGTGTGCGAAGGTGGAGGGGCTAGATATTGGCGGCACTGATGATGAAAGCTCTTCTGAGGGCGAGGAGGAGGCTTCTACTCGCGCGAAGCCTATTAGTTGTGCGAAGTGTAAGGGCAAAGTCGTCGCTTCCAAGTCTTCTTCGATAAATGTTAGCAAGAAAGATAATCCCAAGAAGAAGAGAAAGATTACCTCTATGATAAGCACGTAGGTGCTATATTTTATACCCATATTTATATTAGCTAAGACTCGATATTTTGACTAATAGCACAATTTTAGGACTTTTGTAGAAATTACAAGTGGATTCGATCCTCAGATCAAAAATGGCTAAATAGAAGCAGTATGGCGTTTGCGGCGTATATGTTACTCCCTGTGTCAAGAAGACGAAGCTTAATGGACTGTGGGCCACCAAGTTAACCATTTAAGCTAGCCCACACACACATACATTTCACGGCCAGAAGGTGGTGATGTTTTGAGAACAGAACGGGGACCTGAGAAGCTGCCGTCACCACCATTTTCAATGGTGCGAAGATTAAATTGACGAGAAAACAGGGCAAGGAAGGAGTTGGAGACTTCAGATGAATTGGAAAACCAATCAACATCAAGGTTAAAGATGTCCCTGGATTTAATAGCATCTATTGTTCTAATGGCTGAAATTCGACAATGGGTTTTGTTCTTGCTGTCCTGATTTTGAGAAATTGATTCATTGAATCAATTAGGTGAAGAAAGGCGTGAATGAGGATGGTTTGTTGTGGACTGAAATGGGTCTAATTTGATCTCAAATGATTTGAGATGCAGTCAATTGAATGAAGGCTTGAGTAGTTGAATTGACGGTGTATGAACCTAATTGCAGCAGCAGTTATTCTTTAAGTAACTACAATGGGTATGGCAGGTCCGTTGCAGGCAGCATTTTTGTACAGGAAAGAACAGCAGCAATGGCAGCTGTTGGTACTGAATTTAAGGGATTTCTGGTGGTTGTTTTTGAGAGATTGAGAAAGGATACTAGATGATGCTGCTACTGCAATTATTGCTCGAATGAATGCCATGAAGTTTTATTGTTTTAGGGTCCTGGTATGCTTGGGAAATTCGTGGTCTTGTGAATTCGAAATTGCAGGTGCAACTAAGATATAAGAGGAGCTTCATACAACCAGCTGGAGGCTACCTCTGTACGTACTGAAGTTGCTCGCAGAATTTCCTGAAAGAAGAATTTACAATGGGCCAGAAATAGAAAATGGTGATGTGGTGCTCACTGGTTGCATTCGATGGATGCCATTAGCTGACGCAGTAGATGATGGAGGAGTTGTGTTAACTGAACTCGTTCCGTTGTGTATGCGGTGTTGGTTCGAACGAAGATGGATTTGGCCTGAAATGATCTTGATGCCATCGTGGTTAATGGAAATTGCTACAACAATGCAGTTGTTTGGAGAGATTTGTGGCTGTTGATGCAAACGGAGAAGAAGGCTTGTTTACTGTGATGGAGCTGCACTATGGAGTCGTTGTTGCTTACTCGACTGTATGTACAACAATGATATTTAGGAGTTCGATTCATTGAAGCATATGGACTGAATAAGAAGAACTCATGGGGGAAACAATGGAATTACGATGGTCGTGAATTGTGGCCGACAGTGCAGCTGGAGTTCGTACCTTGTGTGTCGATGAAGCAAACAAAAGAGCTGTTGTTGCCCGCTGAATGGAGAGTTGGACGTGACTGAGAAGGTGGCAGTAGCGAGAATGGAGATGGCATCGAACTGCCGATACTCTAATGGCAGATGCCTGCAGAAGAAGAAATCTGTGTTGATGAACGAGAACAAAGGGAGTTGGTTTATCTGTCTTGAGCTTGGCAGTAAGGATGCAGGATTGGTTAGACAACAGTTGAGGAACAAAGGGTTTATATGAAAGTTCTCGATGGAGAAATAGTCACAGCAACAGGGGATGAAGAAACGGAGACCTGGCCGGACGATGAAGGAAATTCGATGGAGTGCTGCGCAGTTGATGGATATCAGTCGATGGCAGGCAAGTAATTGCCGTGTACACGGCCAAGTTGGTGGCGATGTTAACATGGTGAAGTTGGAGGTTAAGAAGAGCTTTTGATTCCAGGGACGTTTAAAAAGAAATGGAAGTTTTTGCTCGATTTGATTTGGGTTTGGAAGAGACTACACATGGAGCTGTTGCCGGTGAATTATAACTGGAGTTGAGAGAAGATCGGAGTAGTATTGCTGGTGATGATGGAGATAGTTTGGATTATTGATGCTGTAGCCGGACTTGGATTATTGATGTGTTGGTTGGATGATATGCTGGTTTGCTGCGGGATGAATATGGAAAGTGGTGTCGTGGCCAGAGTTCAGGAAATCAGTGCGACATTGGACTGGGCCTAAGCATTTTACTAGGTCTTAGTCAGATTTGTTTGCAAGACTATAAGAAGAAAAGGAACACAGAGAAGAAGAAAAAACCGGTTTTGGAGGCCGGCCACAGAGCCGAAGGGGAGAAGAACGGTGTTGCGGCCGTGAACTGAGAAGAGGCGACGACGGTGAACTGCTCATAAGGAGGGGAGGAAGACTGGTTTTATCGTGGTGACGGCACGATTATTATTGGTTTATCTTTCTTATCTCTTGATTATTATTTTTATGGGTTTTGAGAAATCCATTTTAATGTATTGCTAGATTTCTTTGTAACTAGGGTTTATTATTGAAACCACTTTGGGTATTAGGAAACTCTAAATTGAATGATTTTGCAATAGACCATTATGATTTGAGTTTTGAATATTGTTTATCGATTTATTGAAAACGAGTTGTTGCTTTACCGGTTTTGTAAACCTTTGTGCTTAATTGTTAGGGTTACAAATTTATTCGTCTACTTATTTGATAATCTATGCTTGGGAAAATCCTTTGATAGGGTATGCTTAGAATAGCAGGGTATTATTTGTGAACCTATATTTAATTTCGTATAACTTTCTCGCTAACACAATTTGATGGTGCATGCTTTGGTTTAATTTTTTGATGTGCCATGCTTAGGGTGTCCCAGTGATATTTGCGATTCTATACTTATAATAAGTGATGTCGCTAGAACGGACGATAAATAACTCATGGATTATTTTTCATTTCAGTAATTGAATATAAGTTATGGTGGATACTATAAACCCTGGTTACCGACTTTTCTTGTTGAATATATTTTATTTGTTTGATTTATTTTCTTTGTTTTTATAATTCTAAAAATCCAAAAACATCATTGCTGGTTAATTGAGAATATTGATTATTGGTATTTCCACCGCTCCTCATGGGAACGACTCGTACTTGCCTCTGTCTACTAGTTAGACACCGTGCGATTGCGATTATCACATATAGGGTTCTTCCGGAATCCTATCAATTTTTAGCGCCGCTGTCGGGGAGTGGTTGCAAAATACTCTCTGATTGATATCTTTTTGTACATAATTTTATTTTGTATTTCTTTTAGATTTCTTTTGGTTCTTTTTATGCATTTTTATTTGATTTTTTTTAGGTACCTTAGCCTGAAGTGTTGTGGGCGAAAAGAAAGTATGCACTCACAAGTCTTTTGCAAGAGCCAGTTGGAAGATCCATTAGAGGTTTGCTTAGCTCATTTCGGGTATGATTTTGATGATGATAATGTTATTTGTGAAGTCAATGCCTTAGACTCCACACCACTGCTAGACACTAATAAATGGAAGCCCAAACTAGAGCCTCTAGTTCATCCCGAGTCTCGACTAGTTTCATTAGTCGAGAAAGCTCTGACCTTGACCCATAAACCATTTTCAGACCTATCTAGTTCTTATTTTTCACATAATAAAACTATTCTAGATGATATTGGGTCTGCGAGTCGTGACATTATTGCTCAATTGAGCCCCTGTTCAACGAGTAAATTTGAACCAATATCTGTCGAGCAAGTTATTTCTTCGGACTTAGAACCTGATTTAGGGAGTACAACAACTTTTCAATTCTTTAAGCAATCATTACTAATTATCTGCGAATCTGATTTACTTAACATTACCACATATGGTTGGGTAGGTTCGAATAAGATTGAATTCAGTTTCTGCTCTCTGGGTATTAATCATTCTTGCTGCAGGTTCATGTTTTCGACTGACCAGGTTAGTTGGGTTGATCCTCAACTTTTCAGGCTGTACATATATGATTGCCAGCTTACTTTGAGGTACTAACCTCACCTCGTTTGAGAACGTGCTACTGGTAAAAAGGGAGACAAATACCTTTCGCTTCATGGGAGTCAACCCATCAGATTTGTTCCCTTCACTCTATCTTTTACTTTTATTTGTTTAGTTTTTGCATATTTTATTTTAGAATTTCCCACCTTAATTCTAGGTTGGATGACTCAATTACATCGAGGACATTGTAATATTTAAGTGTGGGGGAGTGGCACTGTTGTTGGGAATTTTAATTTAAAAAAAGAAAAAATTGAATATTATGACCAGCTGTGTAGCGGGTCTAAAAAAAAAAAGATGATCAGCAGTGTAGCGGGTCTTAAAAAAAATTTATTATCATTATAATTTTTAGGGTTATGACCAGCTGTATAGCGGGTCTTGTGTATGGTATTTATCATGACCAGCTGTGTAGCGGGTCTTTTGTAGGGTATTTTTTTATGACCAGCTGTGTAGCGGGTCTAATTCTCTCTTATGATGTGACCAGCTGTGTAGCGGGTCAATTCTTTGTTTTTCTCGAGGACTAGCAAAATATAAATGTGGGGGTGTTGATAAGCACGTAGGTGCTATATTTTATACCCATATTTATATTAGCTAAGACTCGATATTTCGACTAATAGTACAATTTTAGTGCTTTTGTAGAATTACAAGTGGATTCGATCCCCAGATCAAAAATGGCTAAATAGAAGCAGTATGGCGTTTGGGGCATATATGTTACTCCCTGTGTCAAGAAGACGAAGCTTAATGGACTGTGGGCCACCAAGTTAACCATTTAAGCTAGCCCACACACACATACATTTCCCGGCCAGAAGGTGGTGATGTTTTGAGAACAGAACGGGGATCTGAGCAGCTGCCGTCACCACCATTTTTAATGGTGCGAAGATTAATTTGTTGACGAGAAAACAGGGCAAAGAAGGAGTTGGAGACTTCAGATGAATTGGAAAACCAATCAACATCAAGGTTAAAGATGTCCCTGGATTTAATAACATCTATTGTTCTAGTGGCTGAAATTCGACAACGGGTTTTGTTCTTGCTGTCCTGATTTTGAGAAATTGATTTATTGAATCAATTAGGTGAAGAAAGGCGTGAATGAGGATGGTTTGTTGTGGACTGAAATGGGTCTAATTTGATCTCAAATGATTTGAGATGCAGTCAATTGAATGAAGGCTTGAGTAGTTGAATTGACGGTGTTTGAACCTGATTGCAGCAGCGGTTATTCTTTAAGTAACTACAATGGGTATGGCAGGTCCGTTGCATGCAGCATTTTTGTACAGGAAAGAACAGCAGCAATGGCAGCTGTTGGTAATTTAAGGGATTTCTGGTGGTTGTTTTTGAGAGATTGAGAAAGGATACTAAATGATGCTGCAATTAATTGCTCGAATGAATGGCATGAAGTTTTATTGTTTTAAGGTCCTGGTATGCTTGGGAAATTCGTGGTCTTGTGAATTCGAAATTGCAGGTGCAACTAAGATATAAGAGGAGCTTCATACAACCAGCTGGAGGTTACCTCTGTACGTACTGAAGTTGCACTGCAGTTGCTCGCAGAATTGCCTGAAAGAAGAATTTACAATGGGCCAGAAATAGAAAGTGGTGATGTGGTGCTCACTAGTTGCATTTGATGGAGGCCATTAGCTGACGCAGTAGATGATGGAGGAGTTGTGTTAACTGAACTCGTTCCGTTGTGTATGCGGTGTTGGTTCAAATGAAGATGGATTTGGCCTGAAATGATCTTGATGCGATCGTGGTTAATGGAAATGGCTACAACAATGCAGTTTTTTTGGAGAGATTTGTGGTTGTTGATACGAACGGAGAAGAAGGCTTGTTTACTGTGATGGAGTTGCACTATGGAGTCGTTGTTGCTTACTCGACTGTACGTACAACAATGATATTTAGGAGTTCGATTCATTGAAGCATATGGACTGAATAAGAATAACTAATGGGGGAAACAATGGAATTACGATGGTCGTGAATTGTGGCCGACAGTGCAGCTGGAGTTCGTACCTTGTGTGTCGATGAAGCAAACAAAAGAGCTGTTGTTGCCCGCTGAATGGAGAGTTGGACGTGACTGGGAAGGTGGCAGTAATGAGAATGGAGATGGCATCGAACTGCCGATACTCTAATGGCAGATGGCTGCAGAAGAAGAAATCTGTGTTGATGAACGAGAACAAAGGGAGTTGGTTTATCTGTCTTGAGCTTGGCAGTAAAGATGCAGGATTGGTTAGAAAACAGTTGAGGAGCAAAGGGTTTATATGAAAGTTCTCGATGGAGAAATAGTCACAACAATAGGGGATGAAGAAACGGAGACCTGGACGGACGATGAAGGAAATTCGATGGAGTGCTGCGCAGTTGATGGATATCAGTCGTTGGCAGGCAAGTAATTGTCGTGTACACAGCCAAGTTGGTGGCGCTGTTAACATGGTGAAGTTGGAGGTTAAGAAGAGATTTTGATTCCAGGGACGTTTAAAAAGAAATGGAAGTTTTTGCTCGATTTGATTTAGGTTTGGCAGAGACTACACATGGAGCTGTTGCCGGTGAATTATAACTGGAGTTGAGAGAAGATCGGAGTTGTATTGCTGGTGATGATGGAGATAGTTTGGATTATTGATGCTGTAGCCGGACTTGAATTATTGATGTGGGTTGGATGATATGCTGGTTTGCTGCGGGCTGAATATGGAAAGTGGTGTCGTGGCCAGAGTTCAGGAAATCAGTGCGATATTGGACTGGGCCTATGCATTTTACTAGGTCTTAGTCAGATTTGTTTGCAAGACTATAAGAAGAAAAGGAACACAGAGAAGAAGAAAAAGACCGATTTTGGAGGCCGGCCACAGAGCCGAAGGGGAGAAGAACGGTGTTGCGGCCGTGAACTGAGAAGAGGCGACGACGGTGAACTGCTCATAAGCAGGGGAGGAAGACTGGTTTTATTGTGGCGACGGCACGATAATTATTGGTTTATCTTTCTTATCTCTTGATTATTATTTTTATGGGTTTTGAGTAATCCATTTTAATGTATTGCTAGATTTCTTTGTAACTAGGGTTTATTATTGAAACCACTTTGGGTATTAGGAAACTCTAAATTGAATGATTTTGCAATAGACCATTATGATTTGAGTAGATTGATTTTTGAATATTGTTTATCGATTTATTGAAAACGAGTTGTTGCTTCACCGGTTTTGTAAACCTTTGTGCTTAATTGTTAGGGTTATAAATTTATTCGTCTACTTATTTGATATTCTATGCTTGGGAAAATCCTTTGATAGGGTATGCTTAGAATAACAGGGTATTATTTGTGAACCTATATTTAATTTCGTATAACTTTCTCGCTAAATTTGATGGTGCATGATTTGGTTTAATCTTTTGATGTGCCATGCTTAGGGTGTCCCAGTGATATTTGCGATTCTATACTTATAATAGGTGATGTCGATAGAGCGGACGATAAATAACTCATGGATTATTTTTCATTTCAGTAATTGAATAGAAGTTGTGGTGGATACTATAAATCCTGGTTACCGACATTTCCTGTTGAATATATTTTATTTGTTTGATTTATTTTCTTTGTTTTTATAATTCTAAAAATCCAAAAACATCATTGCTGGTTAATTGGGAATATAGATTATTGGTATTTCCACCGCTCCTCGTGGAAACGACTCGTACTTGCCTCTGTCTACTAGTTAGACACTGTGCGATTGCGGTTATCACATATAGGGTTCTTCCGGAATCCTATCACTCTACTACCTCGTCTCCTAGTCCTTTAGTTCCTCGTTCTCGGGAAAATGAGATTCCGTTCCCTGATGAATCTGTTTCAGCTTCCCCCATGACCCAATTATCTCTCATCTTCAAAGACTCCTTCGCAGATGTTGGTGATGATAGCTTAGTTCGCACCTGCCAAATGATTTCTTTTATATGTGATGCTCCTATTTTGAGTCATGAATCTCTGCGAGGATCTGCCTCAGCCATATCTCCAGAGTTCTTATTTGCTATGGCTCCATGGTATGTCTTCTCCTTTTCTTGTAGACTGGGGTGAGTTTAAGCTAATAATTCTTCTTTGTACTTTAATTATTTTGAATTCCTTTGTATTCCGGTCCTTGCAGGTGGCGCGAGCTTATCATGCGGTTACCTCTGACTCGCAAAGAAAGAATCACTCATTGGAGGTTGAGTGTACGAATCTTAAGAGGGAACTTTTGAGTAAGACCCAGGAGGCAGATACTCTTCGTTAGAGGAACAATCAGTTAGTAGGTGTGTTTCTTTTCGATCCCTCATACCTTATGAATTTTTGTTGTGTCTTCATATTTTTTTCTATTACTTAAACCTGCAGAGCTTTATAACTTAATCGAAGAGGAGGCTAGACTTCCTGATGATAATGATGCCCTTTTAGAGCTTCTTAACGCCTCGGTGGACAATTTTCCCATGCGTGGTCTAGATAATCTTAGCTGGAAGGAATTGAGGCTAAAATACGAAGCCCTTATTTGTGATCATAGACCGTTATTAATTTCTAATAAGACCTTTAAACGTCGTGCCCGTGAGGATAAAGAGAGAATTAATTTTAGAAGACAAAAACAATGCTCTTATAACTGAGAAAGATCAGGTAACCGCTAATGGTGCGAAGGCTTTGAAGCGATTTCATGAGTCTCAACTCAAGATTCAGATAGAAAGGGATTGTGCCATAACTGAGACGGATGCTCTTCTGCCTCGTGAAAATAAACTTCGCTCTCGTCTTCTAATAGAGAATGATACTGAGTTTGAATGGGCTGCTAGAGTCCTTGATAATGCTAGGTTGGGGTTAGCTACAAATGTTAGTTTAGATTCTGACCATGCATCCCTGGTTAAAACCATCATTTCCGAAAAAGAAGGTTTGTCATTGTCTTTGTTAATAATTTCGCCCCTGCTTTATCTCTTGAGTTATGTGCGTGCGATTTTGAACCTTGTTCTTATCTCTTCGCAGCCGTTAAGAATGAATTTCTTGAAAAGGAGCAGAAGTATCAGAGAGATATTGAAAGCTTACAGGCAAAGTCTTCTGCTGAGATTGAAAGGTTGGAAGCAAAATTTGTAGCTCGTGACACCAAGTGCCGTCGACTCAAGAAAAAGCTCAAAGCCACCGTTTCCAATCTAACCTAGGACGCTATTCCCATACGTGACGGAGCTATTAAAGAGGAAGTAGGCGATCTTTTCTCTGAACATCGCATTCCTTTCCCATCTCATTATGAGTTTGAGGCTCCTTCAGAAAATGAAGAAACTTTCGAAATCTTAGATAGTGATGCTGAATATGAGGATTCTGATGAAGAAGATCATGACTCTGAGTTTGATGAAGATAGTGCTGGCAAGAATTAGTTGTCTACTTCTCTCATTCTTTTATATTATTTGTATTATACCTTCCTCTTTGTACATATACCGAGTATCTTCCATCTTTTAATAGATTTCACCTTTTTTACGCTTCTCCCTCCTTCTCCTGTCTGTTTATCAAAAGAAAGATGATTTCCTTTCTAATAATTTGCGTTAGTTTCAGGGTAACTTATAGAAGAAAATATAATAACCTATGTGCGCGAGTTTACCATATCATAATACATGTGTGTGAGTCTATCATGTGTACGAATATAATAATACATGAGTATGAGTTCAACACGTGTGCGAATATAATAATACATGTATATGAGTTCATCACATGTGCGAATATACGATTTCTATCATGTTTGACACGAGGCAGTTATGCTAGTGCGAATAATATATTCTTATTGTGTTTATAATCCCATTCTTGCCTCTGTTTTCCGCGGGAGTACAATTGTCTCTGTTAAATCCTCAGTTATGTATGTTACCTTTGTAATTCAAAATCATACCTTTGTATTTTATGGTGTGATCATACCTTTGCCTCTGCGGGATTTTTTTATGCACAATTACGACAGGTCTATACTCTTGTTTGAGTTGTAGTCCCATGATATTGACGTCTTTTGACACAATTCAGCTCCCTAATGGAGGGTGCCGTCCTTATCTTCCCCCTAGTTTTCCTTTCAAGGAGGCGTACCCCTACCGGGTTGGGGTGGGCTCCTCCCATCTTGTGATTCAACAACCAGTTGTTTTCGCGGTCTCTTTCGAGACCGCACCCTAAGTGGGGTATCTTGAGGACCGAGTGTATCATATCCATGACTTGCCAAGAGCGGCGAGGTACGCTCCAGACGCCCCCGGCACTCTTGGCTCAACCGTGTACCGCGGCGCCCTGATCGGGTTTCTACACTCCATGATAGAGAACTTAGTACCTTAGTCTTTCGACTAAGGAGTCCCCACCGTATAGGCTTTTATTTCGCCCCCAATATCCATGACTCAGGTTCCAGGATTGTTATGGCTTTCGCCTGAGCCATGCATTACTAGGTTTTCCCCAATTATGACGCGCGTTGGGGCTTATTTATATTGCCTCTTGCACAAGTGTGAACTAGGGTGCACGCCACAATCGGATACCTAGCCTCCCTAATTAGAGGTTTTATATTTCATTGCCCCCTATTGGGTTCTTACTCATGAGGTCTTATTATTGCCTCTTTCTTCTGCTTGTGTATTTTTATGGATCATTATTGAGAATACTTTCTTTCTATTCATATCTTCGCGTGACATTATGAATTTGATTTTTCTTCTCTCGCATACATCAATCTGCTGAATGTCCTACGGATAATACTTTTAAGGTACATTCTGTTCCACGGATGATCAAGTTTTCGCTCAACGTTCTTTCCATCCTTGCCCATTAACTCGTACGCTCCAGTCCCCACAATTCGCTTGATTATATATGGTCCATCCCATTTCTTCTCCAGTTTTCCATCTCCTCCTTTTTTATAAGATGGTATTTTTGTTAATACCAGCTCGCCAGGTTGAAATTCCCTTATCTTGACACATTTGTTATATTCTCTCGCTATTCTTTTGTGATAATTTTCCATGTGCTGCAAGGAAATTTCTCTGTTTTCCTCCAAGTCATCTAATTTCTCCAGCATCAAGTTGGTATTTAGATTCTTATCCCAAGCCTCTTTCTTCGTTGTTGGTATGACGACTTCAGTTGGTAATACAGCTTCCACCCCATATGTTAAACAGAATGGTGACATTCCTATTGCTTCTCTTCGTGTTGATCGATATGCCCATAAGACATTGTGGATCTGCTCGCACCATACTTTATTATGCCCTTCCAACTTCTTATTCAGTGTATTCGCAAGCGTCTTATTTGTTGCCTCTGCCTATCCATTACCCTGTGGGTGTAATGGAGTTGATTTTCCAATCTGGATTTTGAAGGCATTTAACAACTCTATGTTCTCACCCTCGAACTATTTTCCATTATCAGACACTAGTTGCACAGGGATTCCAAATCTGCATATGATATTCTCAAATATGAAGGTGAAGATGTCCTTATCGCTGAACCGCTTTCGCCTCTCACCATTTTGTGAAATAATCTGTTGCGATAATCAGATACCTTCTTTGGCCTGACCTTGGTATGAATGGTCCCACGATGTCTAAGCCCCATCTTGCGAACGGCCAGACACTGGTTGATGAACTTAAGTTCGCTCCTGGTGCATTATTCTGTCCCCACGTCTTTGACATTCTTCACATCTCCTAGATGCTTATTTCGCGTCCTCATGAATGTAAGGCCAATATATCCTTGCATCTTTGTTTTGTACACCAATGACTTTCCCCCACTATGGTTTCCTGCATCCCCATAGTGTATTGCCTTTAGAATTTCCATTCTTTATTTTCGTGTCAAGCATCTGAGAGAGGGCCCGAGGAATTATCTTCGATAAATTACTCCATCTCTTAACTCGTAGTTTGTCGCATGGCTTTTTATCTTATGTTCTTCTAACCTGTTCCTCGGTATTTCTCCCTTCTCCAAGTATGAATGAAGTTGCGATCTCAAATCCTCTTTGTCATCATTCTTTTCTCCTTCTTCACCTTCTATCATCATTACATCCACCTTCTCTTCTTTTTTGATTGACGGGAAACAGAGTATCGTGATCTTTAAATATCTTGCGGTGAGATCTACCAGCATTTATGCGAGGAATGCCAGAGCGTCTGCGAATCTGTTATCTTTCCTGCAAATGTACCTCCATTCTATATTCTTTATTTTTGTTGATATTTCTTCTGCGAGTAGCTTGTACTTCTGTAACGATGGTTCATTCACACTATATATACCTATTATTTGGCGGATCACCAACTGTGAGTCACTAGTTATTCTAACGTCATCTAGTTTCATTTCAACCACCAACCTCAATGCATGTATTACGCCTTCATACTCTGTTTCGTTATTGGTGGATGTGAATTCCAATCTAAATGAATATGCCATTTTCGCTCCTAGTGGTGAGATAATCACTATCCCTATGCCATTTCCTTCTCCATTTACAGATCCGTCAACCAGTATCTCCCACCTTTTTGAATTTCGCTCTCTTAACAAATTTTGAGGATTTCCCTGGTCTTCGTCTACCTCCATCATGTCTTATACACTCTCATCTTCCTCCAATGGGAACTCTGCTAAAAAATCCGCAATGACTTGTGATTTTGGTGAGGATAATATCTCATACTTGATGTCAAAGTACCCCACTTATGCATTCCATCTTTCTATTCTTCCAGATATTTTTGAGTTCTTCATTACAGACTCAATTGGTATTTTTGTAAGAACCCTGATCTTATGAGTCTGAAAAAACGTGCGAAGCTTTTGAGATGTGTATACCAGTGCCAAGATTAGCTTTTCGATCTTCGCATAATTTTTCTCTGCTACATTGTATGTTTTGCTGATGTAATAAATTGGTTTTTCGACTCCTCCATCTAAGCGAAGTAGTACGGCACTTAATGCATGCGGTGTCGAAGCCAAGTATAATAGTAATTCCTCCCCTGGTTCAGCTTTCTGCAAAATAGAGACATTCATTAAGTAATCTTTATTCTTTGTAACGCCTTCTCATATTCTGTTGTCCATTCGAATTTGGCTCCTTTCTTTATAATGTTGAAAAAATTATTGCATTTGTCTGATGAGCGCGAGATAAATCATCCTAATGAAGCTAAATGTCCGTTCAACTTTTGTACATCCTTTAACGTCGTTGGTGTTGG
The DNA here is from genome assembly GCF_003573695.1 of Papaver somniferum. Taxonomy (NCBI): domain Eukaryota; kingdom Viridiplantae; phylum Streptophyta; class Magnoliopsida; order Ranunculales; family Papaveraceae; genus Papaver; species Papaver somniferum. The sequence continues at coordinate 5,170,356 of NW_020628818.1, forward strand.
CATGTCACGAACTACTTGCACCTTCTCTGGATCTACCTGTATTCCTTTCTCTGATACAATGTATCCTAGGAATTTCCCTAACTCCACTCCAAAGATATACTTTGCAGGATTTATCTTCATTTTTTTTGCCGCATTCGCTCGAATATTTCTTCCAAATGGTCTACATGATCTTCAAACTCCTTGCTCTTCACTAACATGTCATCAACATACACTTCTAGGGTCTTGTGGATCCACTTTGCGAATATCTTTTCCATCATTCGTTGATACGTAGCACCTGTATTTTTTAAATCAAAGGGCATTCTGGTGTAACAGTATAATCCTATGGGTGCGAAGAAAGTTGTGTGTTCTTGGTCCTCTTCTGCCAGGGGGATTTGATTGTAGCCTTTATACCCGTCCAACAACGATATCCTTTTATTCCCTGAGGCAACCTCTACCATTTGTGGTATATCTGGTAAAGGAAAGTTGTCTTTTGGACAAGATTTGTTTAGGTCGCTGAAGTCGATGCAAATCCTTATCCCATTGTTTTTTTTTTGGCACCACCACCATGTTTGCTATCCATTCTGGGTACTTAGTTGGTCGTATTATTCCTGTATCTAGCATTTTCTGCAGCTTGGCTTCTATCTGCGGATGGTATGTTTTTGCTATGTTCCTTATTCTCTGCTTAAATGGCTGTATATCCTTCCTGACATCTAACCTGTGACATGCAACATCAGGATCTATACCTGGCATTTCATCCATATCACATGCGAAGACATCACTATATTTTTTTAGAAGTCAAATTGTTCTTTCTTCTTCTTCTGCCCCCATTCCAGTTCCTATCCTTATCATCTTGGGCTCCTCTTCTGTTCCTATGTTGACCTCCATAGTTGGCTCAACTGCGATAAAGTTCTCCTTTAGTTCACCTTGTGGGGATGGATATTTGATCTCTTTCACTGGTGCCCCTTCTTTATCTGGGATTTCGCTTGGTATACCTCGACCTTCTTCCGCTCGCACCATGTATACCCTGAGTTCTTATTCTCTCTTTAAATGTTTCGCCTTTCTCCACCTATCTTTTATCTTTTTTACTCTTACTTCATAGTTCTTAACATCTAGTTGGTTACAGGCTTTCGCTCTTTCTGTGTCTCCTGCAATTTCTCTTATTCCGCTCGGCATCGGGAAACGTATGCACTGATGTAAGGTTGATGCTACACCTTTTATACCATGCAACCACGGTCTTCCCAAGAGCATGTTGTATGGTGACTCCACATCCACTACGCACAATGTTACCTGCACTTCTATCTATACTAGTAGCATATTTATAATTACCTCCCCTTTTGGCTTCGTTATTGCTTTGTTGAAACCATGGATGTTGTATGCAGACGGCTTTAAAATCTGCATCGTCATATCTCATTTTTTTGAACGTACGATAAAATAAGATGTCAGCTGAGCTCCCGGTATCTATCAAAGTTCCTTCGATCACCCATTCCTCTGAAGCTTTCACATCTTTATCCTTCTCCATTTTTCGCGCGAGTATAGTTACTACCAACGGATCTGTTCGTCCCCAGCTTCCTTGTGGTATATCGTCTGCTTCGAATATGATCTTCTACTTTTTCCATTCGTGTAAGGGCGACATCTTCTTGACAACCGAGATTTCCCTTCCTTCATGTGGATCTTCCCTGTAAGTCCTGCATGAAAATCTGTAACATCCTCACCTAATTTTGTTATCATATTACATTGTAGACGTCTGCTTCCATTCATCGCTCCGATGGTGTTTATCATTTTCGTAGATTTACTCGTTTCCTGTTGCAGACACATAGTTGTATGTTTTGTCTTTTGATTCAATTCGTTCTGAAAAAGCGGGGGTCTAACAACACCACCCAATATTTCACTCAGCAATCTGTATGGGCAAACTCGAATATACTTTTAAGAGAATCAACAAGACTCAATCAATTAAAAGTACATCAATGAGTTTATCTCTCTCTCTCTTGATTTGATTTTCTCAAACAGAACTGCTAGTACTAATCAAATACAAGGAATAACTTGGATGGTACCAAAGACTAATATCCAGGGAACCATCAATGACAATCAACAACCAAAGTTTGGATTACTCTAATTGATGATCTGACGCACAACCTGTATTATTTCAATTATAAAGATAAAACAATATAATGCGGAAACTGAAATAACACAGACACCAGAAATTTTGTTAACGAGGAAACCGCAAATGCAGAAAAACCCCGGGACCTAGTCCAGATTGAACACACACTGTATTAAGCCTCTACAGAAACTAGCCTACTCCAAGCTAACTTCGGAGTGGACTGTAGTTGAACCCCAATCGGTCTCCCACTGATCCAAGGTACAGATGTACTCCCTACGCCTCTGATCCCAGCAGGATACTGCGCACTTGATTCCCTTAGCTGATCTCACTCACAACTAAGAGTTGTTACGACCCAAAATCGCAGGCTTTGACAATAAACAAATTTGTCTCACACAGACAAGTCCATCAAAGGATCAGTCTATCTCCCATAGAAAAACCCTAAAGTTTTTGTTCCGTCTTTTGATAATAATCAAGGTGAACAAGAACCAATTGACAATCCGGTCTTATATTCCAGAAGAACATCCTAGATAAATCAATCACCCCACAACAATCTTAATCGTATGGTAGCGAAACAAGATGTTGCGGAATCACAAACAATGAGACGAAGAAGTTTGTGACTACTTTTTATATCTTGCCTATCGGAGATATTAATCTCAATCCAATCAATCTAATTGTACTCGTACGATAGAAGATGCAAGATCAGATCAGACAACTACGATAAAAGTAGTATCGGTTTGGCTTCACAATCCCAATGAAGTCTTTAAGTCGTTAACCTAGTTTTAGAAGAAGAAAACCAAAGGTTAAAGGAGAAACGACTCTAGCACGCAAACTAGTATCACACATGAATTGTGGGGATTAGTTTTGCACAATACTAGATGTCTCCTTTATATAGTCTTTCGAATCAGGGTTTCTCCTTGGTCACAAAGCAAACAATATCCACTGTTAGATGAAAACCTGATTTAGATTCAAGCTAATATTTCTCAACCGTTAGATCGAAAACTTAGCTTGTTATACACAAATGAAATGCACGCTTCTCGGTTTGTTAACCGTACCCAAACGTGTACATTTGTTGGTTCAACAATAGTTAACCAAAAGGTTAGCCATATGAGCATTTCATACCAACCATATTCTTCTTCACCATAACTAGTTCAAATGACTCAAATGAACTAGTTAGAAAGTTGTTCAATTGCAAGGAAATCTTATGTACTACACAAGACACAATTGAAGCAAAGATGGTTTGATTCACTCGAATCGGTTCATGAAATTTATAGCCACGGTTTGCAAATTGCATTCCGTAGTCTTTATAAGTTTAAGTTCAGAAATCATCTTCATATATATAACCTTCTCTAAGTTCGCACACTAGGTTCGCGGACTTAAGAAACCGGGCAGAGTTTACAAACTCCAGCAGAAAATCTCGGCAAAGACTTTCCGCCGGTTCACGGACTGGTACTCACACAATAAGTTTGTCAACTCCAGCAGAATTTCTCGGGATGAGAAGTTCGGCAGTTCGCGGACTTGGAAACAAGCCATTCTTACAGTTTCTCTTGATCAATAAAGTTCGCAAACTTTGGTTCAAGGGATAGGACTTATGCACATATGTGTTTCCACAACAATACTTATGTCCATCATTGGTTATGTAATCTAAACTCTCAATCCAACTATTGAAACATTCTTAGAGGACGTTATACAGTTGTTACACCATTTCTCGTCAAAGCAATTTTCAAAGTGATTGAAACATATCATGACTTTCGTCACTAGGTAAAGATAAACATGGTCGAAGCGAAACGCTTACCAATGCATATTTCGAGATATAGATAGGCGAGGTATACTCGGCTCTAAATACCAAATGTGTATAATCTAAGTCTATATATAGCATACGACTTTTTGTCTCAAGAAGTAGGAGATAGAGTAGATACACTTTTGAGTGACAGATAAGTTCAAGTCTTCACATACCTTTTTATCGAGAAGTTCCACCGGTTCCTTGAGTAGTTCCTCTTCTTGTATGATGAATCGACATGAATTCCTTGAGCTCAACTACACTTTCTATCCTAGTCCGAGACTTAGCTATAGTAGCCTAGAAATCAAGACTTATAGTTTTGATCACTAACATTGACAAACATGCTTGAGATAGCAACGCATGCGAGTTCGACCGAGCAATGCTCTAACACGTTCCCTACAAACAACCTACATTAGCTTTTTCCTGAGATAAGATTAGTTTTTCCAAATATCTCTTAGGAAAATCTGTTAAGTCTGTGCCTCGAGAGAAAACTTATAATCCTTAGTATTATTCCATAAATTCGAAATCAGCAAATGCTCAAGAACAAACTTATGAACTTTTTTGTTTTGCAAACCGAAACTCAACGAAAACAATCAGAAATCTTTCACAAAAACAAGAATATAAGAAGTTTTCGAAAAATCAACTTAAAATTTTCACAAACAGGTATAATCCCATTCCTTAGCTGTATTTTAGCGCCAAAATGTAGTAGCTGAAAATCCTACTACTACACCCCTTAGATAATCTATGCAATAAACTAGGAAATCATCATGAAGAACATTTAGAAGTATTTTATCAAGTTTAGAAATCAATAGAAAGAAGTAAAGTAAAACCTTTAACTTGGGGAGCAAGCAACTTTCTCTCTCTTAAAGTTCTATCTCTAATCTCCAAAAGATCGCTCCCTCAACACAGTGGTAGTTGGTTCTATATATAGGAGTTTTACATGGTGGAGGACAACTAATAAAGCCCCTATTTTCGGGTTTGGCGTGCGACGTCCTCGCACGCTTACATTTGGATCTTCTCGCACATGCTCTTGGAACTTCGCACTGACTTCACACTTTACTCGTGACCTTTTGACGTCATCAACTTCGTCATCCGGAATATACTACGTGCGAGTACGTTCGCCTCCTTATAACAGTATCCCTTCGTATGATACCTAAGGGTGCGATATTTAACCCCTACATTTACCACACGCGTTGGACACAAAATGAACCAGGGCAGAAAGTTTGTCCTTCTTTCGGGTCTTTGCAAGATACCTCTCTTAACTCAAGACTCTCAAGTCTCAACCACTCCATCCTTCCCCAAACGTCAGCTTAAATACTTTGTTGCAGTCAAATTAGAGAAAATAATCTTATCGACCACCACTATGTCATCTCTATTTAAAAAATTCCACTGGCTTGATATAGCAATTAAAAAAAAAAGGAGCCGAACATTGAGAAATGCGTTCACACTGATAATTGTTCCACTAATTAAATTGTAACCCCCGCCGGCCATCATGTAAAATTCGCATGAGCTTCTATATTTGCTGCTGCTATTCTTGGCTCTACCTTCTCTTATTTTTATTGGCAAATACTAAAGATATGTAGAAGAGGATTCTGTAAAAGAAACCCCAAGCCACAGTGATCCACAAGCAAGACCGCTTGTTCAGAACAGTAAAACCACTCTCTCTCAGTATATCTACTCCTGTTATGCAAGTGTTCGAATTCACGTTCATTCCCGAAGCATCACTCAACATCGATCTTCAGAAACTTAAGTTTCATAACTATGATGTCAGCTCTGTATCTACGGGCATGTCAACTTTCGCAAATCCTTTCTGGACCGAAATCATTTTCCTAGCAAAAAGATCGATAAAGAATTCAAGTCGACAACCTGAAGTATTTGGCATGAGGCTAGCGGTAATTCTACTTACAGATTTCACCTTAGCCACCATATTCTGGCAACTCGGTAATTCTACATTCTCACATTGGCTTCCTGCTTCTACATTTGTGCGGACGTTATCCCTGTATACCTCGAAGACCGTATCTATATTTGAGAAGCAGCTTATAACACGTATCGCTGTTCCTCTTATGTTGTATCAAACACGATCATAACCATACCTTCAATTGCCATACTCTCCATTGCTTTAGCAGCAACAACATTTTGGGCAGTAGGTCTAACTGGTGGGATTCATGGATTCTTTTTCTTTTTTATTACCATCTTCAGTTCATTTTGGGTAGGGAGCTCTTTTATCAGTTTCTTAACTGGAGTTGTTCCACACGCCATGGTGGGTTATGCTATAAATTTGGCAGTTTTAGGTTTATAACTTCTGTTCTCTGGATTCTTCATCAGTAGAGACAGAATTCCCACATATTGGATTTGGTTACATTTCATTTCTTTGTTCAAGTATCCTCTAGACGGTGGTTGACAGAGCGAATTAGACAACCCTACTATATGTTATCTTAGTGGCGTTCAAATGTTTGACCGTACACCTTTTGCTGTGTTCCCGACTGATCAGAAGGTTGAGTTCTTGAGCATGTTGAGTGACGCTTCAGGGATGAACCTGACGGCCACTACTTGCTTCACAAAGGGTGCTGATATATTGAGAGATCAAGGCCTGACTGATCTAAACAAGTGGGAATGCATACTGATCACTGTAGCTTGGGGTTTCTTCTTTAGAATTCTGCGGTACGTTTGTTTACTCTTTGGGAGCAAGAACAAGAGAAGCTAGGTTGGGGCTTTTTTTACCTATGGTATATGGTGATTTATTTGTCTAGACAGAGATTTTATGTGTGCCAGTATAGATGCTGGGCTTTTAATGAATAATTGTCTCTGTATATAACGGAATTGTAACCCTTTAACTGGGAAAGTCCAATTAAGGCATGGACTTGCCCCTAAATGGGAAAATCCAAATGAGGCATATGGAATACTCCTATGCAGGTGTGTTAGCTCTAGCAGCCTAATGCCGCGGCACCACCTACTAGGTTTCCAGCATTTGGGAATTAGCCTTCTTACACTGAAGAATTACAATTGGAAGCTAGCAGTATGAATCTCACACGGATATTATTTCTATCTTATATCGGTATTCTCCCCAAAGCCAGTAGTGAAGAATCAAAAGGTTTCAAGAGAAATTTTATGCAGAATAGTACCTTAGAAATGCGTCGCCTTGAGTAGGGCTGTCAGTAACTATTATCATTTTCCCTGGCTCTATTTTAGATGCTCAAGGGGGCCTCTTAACTCACATTAGAGCTCCATCTGGCAACACCACCCTTAGGCCAGGAGGAACCAACAAGACTTGACAGACTTCACCAGTAATAATGGATGGAAAATGGAAAGCAATCACCAGGAGTAAATGAATTTCCAAGGCTCAAAGCTCTTAACCCTTCAAAGAGGGAGGCCTAAAGACCCAAAAGAAAGAGAAATAGACAGTACCAATAGAAACAAGGCAGGCTCAAAATCATAGAAAAATAGCAATGGAAACAATGCAGGCTCAAGATCATTGAAACTCTACTGCAAAACATAACATGTTCGACTCCCAAACTCTATTACCTTTCCAGCCTACAAATTTCCTTTATTCTCCATTTTCAAGGGACATAAAACACATGTCAGGGGTCAGGAACAAGGTTAGAGTCTGAAATCATAATGCCAAGACCAGGGAACTAAATACATTATACAATTTCAAGCTCACAGTTCCACGACTAAATGAGGCGGAAGATCCCCTCTTGGCCCAGGACCTAATTGATATTTGGTATAACAAAAGCTGGGGACTGCTGTTGTCAACACTACTTAAGTAATTCAAAGTCACAAACAAAAGCTGCGGACTGCTGTGTCAACACTACTTAAGTGGTCAAAATCAGCTCAGAAACATTCAGAAAAGCAACATAGGTCCACCATTGTGGTTATCTATGACTATCACGAGTTCAGAAATGATAACATTTCCACTGAACACATTGATGACGACAAATAAGCTAAACCATTAACTCAACCACTTCGTAGGGGTCAATAATGAAGGCATCAATACATGATAAGAATGCTAAGCAAATGAACTCTATAATCTAGAACAAAATTGAAGTTATAAAATAGGACTCTAAACTCCAAATTTTCCAAGGAGATAGCTTGATCTAAGAACGCAGCAACAAATAGAGACCTATTTTCAAATCTGGAAAGGGTAATCTCATAATCTGACTACAATCGAGGAACTTACGATCAACAATTTTCAACTAATTTTAAACCACGATATTAACATGAACTTAAGGGGCTATGAGTCAATACTCTACCTAGACAAAACTGAACAAGAAAACTAAGAAGAAATGGTGGTATATATATCCAGACAACAGCACAGTTATGTTTAATTCGCCAAGAGAGCTGACAACTCAAATATTCCGATGAAGCAGAGACTAAGAATTCATGTTGGCACACTTATCTAGCATACAACAAAATCCTAGTATCCACAACAACAGATGTTTATCCATCCAATCCATCTTTCAATTGCGACAATATATAGCATTATTATTAGGGAATATTCAATAGAATATATCTGAACCAAACATCATTCCATAAGATTCTTAAAAACAACAACCTTTCTTCTTCAGTTATACAGAAGAGAAAAAAAACTAGAACACCTAACATTTTAAAAGATCCCCACCACTATCTATATCTACCAGACACATTGGTACAAATAAAAAACGAAACATTCATATATGAACCTTTTTTTTTCCTGAATAACCAAAGAACAGCAAGGAAATGAGGTCTAATTCTCACCTCCAATGCAATTCATCCGAATCCAAGCCTTTGATTATTCATTCAGACCGAGCAGCAAATCTTTCAACCTTACTATCATTAAGGTTAATACCAACCATAGCTTCACCCAAGCCAGAGCTAACATCAGCAAGAATATCAGGATCGCTGTAATGAGTCACAGCTTGCACAATAGCCCTCGCACGTCGAGCAGGATCACCACTCTTAAAGACACCAGAACCAACAAAAACACCGTCACAGCCCAATTGCATCATCAAAGCAGCATCAGCAGGAGTAGCAACACCACCAGCAGCAAATTGAACCACAGGAAGTCTACCAAGTTGTTTAGTCTGCATAACTAAATCATAAGGAGCAGCAATTTTCTTTGCAAATGAAAACACCTCATCATCATCCATATTACGAAGAAGTCTAATATCACCCATGACAGACCTCACATGCCTAACAGCTTCCACAACATTACCAGTTCCAGCTTCACCTTTTGTTCGAATCATGGCCGCACCTTCTCGAATCCTCCTTAGGGCTTCTCCAAGATTACGACAACCACAAACAAATGGAATCCTGAAATTATGCTTATTAATATGATGTTCTTCATCAGCAAGGGTCAAAACCTCACTCTCATCGATATAATCAACACCAATCGCTTCAAGAATCTGAGCTTCAACAAAATGACCAATTCGAGCTTTAGCCATGACAGGAATAGTAACAGCCTGTTTGATTTCTTTAATCATCTGTGGATCACTCATACGAGCAACACCACCTTGAGCACGAATATCTGCTGGTACACGTTCTAATGCCATGACAGCACAAGCACCTGCTTCTTCAGCGATTCTGGCTTGTTCTGCATTAACAACATCCATGATTACTCCTCCTCTAAGCATCTGTGCTAATCCTACTTTAACAGAGAATGGTGAGGTTTTTGCCTCTGTTATTGCTCCATTTCCATATACTGTTACTACACCACTTCCTGCCATGGCCTTCTTATTTTTCCTTCTGAAAAAACAAGATTTTTTTTCTTTAAATAAAAATCCTCCAGAAATCCTGAAAAAATTCAAAATCAAAATAAGAATCAAAAATGAAATTGCAGTTATGATTGATGAGAAATGAAAAATCAGAAACCCTAGAAATGAATACTTACAGAGAGAAGATATGAGGAGGAAGATAGAGAAGAGAATGGCGAGGGATAGGGAGGAAATTTGGGAGATAAATAGAGAAGGGTTTTGAGCGGTTCCTTTGTTTATATGAACAGGAAATCTTCACTATATTATACTCATCAAGTATCTGATATACAAACATCTAACATACCGACACGTGTGTATGTACTGGTCCCCGTGTGGGTCCCTAATGGATATGGTAATAGTAACTTCAATGTTTTGATGTTGGGGTTGTAGGTAAAGTTAATTTCAGAGCTTCTGCTCATTTCTAGATAAGAGTTTTTTCTTTATTTCTTACCTTATTTTCCTTTTGGTGTATATATTCAAGGTATATTCAATGTTTCAATAGTTATTGCACATTTACTGAAATTTCTACTGAAAATGGGATCTTTTGATTTTCTTTATTAATTTTCTCATCCGAGCGTTACCATTTATGTTGATCACCATCATCAAATGCTGGCAATAATCTTGGTGATTTGATCCTCGATTACTTACGTTATTTCTAGGAAGAAATTTATAACGGCTGTTTTTTTTTCTTAAGTTGAGCAAAGAGGTAAGAAAGTGGGGCCCACTTCAAACACAGGAAAATTGCTGACGGAGATTATTGTCTTCTTTGTTAGTTCCCAAACCAGTACCAGAATGGTGCAGGGATTTACACGTATATCCCGAACTACTTTGAAGAAGGTACTGATACGATACATTTGATCGTACTAAAAGTATCTTGAAGAACAGACGTTGCTGTTAGTTACTGATTGGTGTGCAGTTTAGAGACACCTATCCTTTTTGGTTTGGGCAGGCCTATGAACTTTATTTATTAATTTATTTTCTTAATTATTAATAGAAGAATAATATGAGGCGGCGAGTAGAGCAAGTGAGAGCGCCGCACGTTCCCAATCTGCATTAAGAGAGGCGGAGGTGCGTCCAAGTTTTCCTATTCTTTTTCTTTAGAATCTTTTCTTTTTTCATCATAAAAAGTGAGTGATTTTTAGTTGGTAGGTCCGTGATGATCAACAATGGGGTTTTAATTTTTGTCTTTTTAATTTCTATAATGGGCCTTTGAATTCAATAATGGGGTTTTAATTTTTGTAAACACAACCTTTGACTCAAAATTCGCAAATAAGTCAAAAGGTTTACAGTAAATAATTATCGTATCCTAAGATTTATACAAAACTCTGGCCCTACCTGCGTGTGTATGGTGAGGGCTCGAGAGATTTGGACATTGTTGTAGTGTGCTACATCACACACGTTTATTACAAAATATACAGTCATGGTTCCCGGATATTACATGCTTATCTGCTTTTGTGTTTTTGTTTATAATGAACGGCTTGCTATCACGTATTTAAGTAAGTGCAAAATAAAACGATGAGCATGCATTAGATTCCACATCCATTTATGTGCATCTCTCATGGTGCAATCTAGTGCCCGATAGGTGTTCTAAAATGACATTATTGTTGGACAGCCTATTGAGTTTGTTGCAACTACTGTTCAAGCTAGGACTGGTCAGTCGAGTCTGAAATTTTAGTTGACATTTTGACTTATGTGGGATTTTAAGCAATAACTGGTCATGATATACTTGCCGAGTGCCTTGTCTAGCCAACTAGAGTAAACAATAAAAAATAAACAGTTCCATTTCTCACCCAAACAAGCCTGAAATGAACCAAGCTCTTACCTTACAAAAAACTATTGTTGGGAGATTGGAAATGGAAAATGGAAATGTTTATTTTTTATTGAAAGAAAAAATAAACAGTTCCATTAAAGCTTCTTTTCTCATTCCTGGAATAGACGTATTCGGTTTTGGGTTTTATCCCACTAATAGATGGCCGATATCACTAAACATGACTGTATTTGTAAGACTACGTTTTAATTGATTTTTGTTAGTACAAGAAACATGTATAATTTGATTTTGTTTTTTAATAAGAAAAAATAACTCATTAAACTTAACATCATGATACAAACAATTTCTCTCTCACGAGAGTTATCAAGCAAAAAGGAGAATCACTTTCCCAAAACAAGGAAATAATACTAGTCCAAGTTTTTTTTAGCCAAATAGCAGGTTACTTCATTTGTATCTCCAGAAACATGAACACAGACCCAACTACTGAAACTTCCTAATAGTTCCTTGCAATCCATGATTATCGGGTTATGAATCTATCTAACAGATCCTAGATTGTCATTTATGGCCAGAACGCATTCAGACAGTCTCCCTCAAAATGCAGCTTTTGAATGTTGTTGTTTTTCGCCCATTTGATTGCCTCTCAAGCTGCAATAGCCTCTGGATGTTCTTCATTTTCAGCTACTCCTGGGATGCACCATGCGAGGTAACGGAATCTTCCAAAATTTTATCCAAGGAAAATTCAACTGAGTAGTAATTAGGTTAGTATCGTGACCTGCACTATTAATAGTTCTATAGATAGTCTTCACCGAGAAGATACCATTGTTAGAGGGAGTCCATCTTAATATGTCACTTTCTTTCATGGGAACTTTAATCTTACAAATTTCATCAACTGTCAAACAAATCTTTTAACATCTCTATATTCCAAGTATTAATTTCTGGTATGATGAGTTAATCAACAGTCTTTAAGTCAGTAAATCTAAACCTAGGTGACACCAAATCAGATTTTTTGGGAATTTATTTATGATCCCAAATTGAGATTGATTTTCCATTTCCAATCTCCCAACAATAGTTCTCCTTAATGATTTGTAAACCATCATATATATTCCCTTCCAAACCCATGAGCTTTACTTTTTAGCATAAACAACGGGACAGCTATTTGGGAAATATTTATGTTTCAAGACCCTAACCCACAAAGCATTTGGTTCACATAACATTCTCCAAGCAAGCTTGACAAGGAGAGCTACATTCAAATCAGCAGTCTTCTTAATATTCAGACCACCTAAGACTTTAGGCATAGTTGAAAACACTAGGGGTACCAAAATACACCACCAACTTCTTCGTAGGCAATCTGTATGGACAAACTCAACACAACTCCGAGAGTTAAAACTCAATCAAGGAAAGTGTATAGAGTTATATCTCAATATCTCTTGTGATTCAGAATGTTTACATAATTGAATTCGTGAACCTAATCTCAAAGAGAGTTCTTGGACGTTACAATAGACCAGTATCCAAGGATCGATCAAGTCCTATCCAACAAACAAGGTCAGACCTATCTACTGTGATTGATCAACGCACAACCTATGATATTTCAATTATAAAGATAAATAATATAATGCGGAAAAAGAAATAACACAGACACCAGAAATTTTGTTCACGAGGAAACCCCAAATGCAGAAAAAACCCGGGACCTAGTCCTGACTCCTGATTGAACACCAAACTGTATTAAGCCGCTACAGACACTATCCTACTACCAATTAACTTCGGTATGGAATTTAGTTGAGACCAAACTCAATCTCTCACTTATTCAAGTACAATCGCGCTCCTTACGCCTCTTGAATCCCAGCAGGACTCTACGCAAATGATTCCCTTAGATGACGTCACATCAACTAAGAATTGTTTCAACTCAATTGAAGACTATAAACCAAATTTTCCCCCCACATATTAAGCCTATATGATTGATTTCTCGATTTATGATCGAAATAGATGATCATATCAAACGTAAGATCCAGGTGATGGAAATCGATAGCGACTTGACAAAAGTTTGTCTATCCTCAAAATCTGTACTTGTGCAACCCAAAGTGCAACCTAGATTATTATTAACCTCACAAGTATAAAACTTTTGGAATCACAAAGTTTGAGACGAAGAGAACTTTGTGATTTCTATCCATCTTGTTCAAGTGATAAATCAACAATCGAACAAGATCATGATACACAAGTTACCGAGATAAAAGATAACTGGACCTGGCTTCACGAATACCGATGAAGTCTTTGATAGTCGTTAAACCCTAAAAGGGTTTCTGAAGAGGACAACTCTATTTACAACTAGGACACACCAAAAAGTAGTGTCAGGATTCAAAGATCCAAGTTTCCAAGAGTTACCCTTATATAAACTTCAAAGCCTAGGTTGCTTTAGGTTTAAGCTAAGACAGCTTTGGAACCAAGCAAACAATATTCACTGTTAGACGAAAGCTTTGAATCTTAATCAAATATATAAGATATACACTCTGGTTAGGTAAATCGTAATTGAACCGTGTATAAAGACTATGTCCAACATGGTTAGCCGGAACTAGCCGATTTGAACTTTAAAAGCTTAACACTCATTTTCATGTTCACTAAGACATTGATCTTGAGTCACAATCATGTGATAAAATAAGTCTAGTGTTAATTAGAGAATTGATCAAATGCAAATTATCTCAGAGAAATAATTAAATCGCAATTGAATCACAATCGACATAGTTGGTAAATACACAAAGTACAATTACTTAAGTAGTTCGTGAATCGGCTGAGTCAAGGTACGCGGACCGGTTTGCAAACTTACAAGAAAAACCGAGTTCCGGAGTTGACAGAATTTTTTCAGTTCACGTACCGGTTTGCAAAACTTAGGTGCAACACTAAGTTCTGAAGTTGACAGAACTTTTTCAGTTCACGAACCGGTTTGTAAACTTAAGACCTTTACCGATTCCGGAGTTCACAGAACCTTTTACAGTTTGCATACGGGTTTGGGTACTAAACTTGTTCTAGAACATATAATTGTTTTGGTTCGCATTCCGGTTTGAATACTTAACTTGTTTCCCTTATCACAATTCCAAAATGGTTTATATACAAAAAATACATACCTATGCGGTTCACGAAACAAACAGATTTTCCCGTGATGTGCATACGAATATGCGTATCACATAAATATGAAAGTCGATATATAGCTACCCCTTTACGTGTACGAGTACATGTAATACGACTTCAAACATATAACCGTTTTCCCAGTTTGTAAGACTGGTAAGTCTTGTATTCCGAATATAGTAGTTTTATATTTCTCTAAATCAATTCGAAACATTCATAAATAACATCAATAACACATATCACTGTTCCAAGCTATTTTCAAATGATAAACTTGAATCAAGAATTGGTTCCGAACAATAAATTATTCTCCACCGAATTTGATAAAGTATGAACAAATGTTCATTAAGCTTAGTCATAATATTTCGAGAAATTCATAAATTAAATAATTAGTTCTCCACTCGAAATTCTTGTCTATGAGAGCTAGTCTAATTAGTTATGCAACCATCGTCTCGAGGATAAAAAGGTAAATATAACTTGAGAAATAAGTGGTTTAGTTTTCACTTATCTTTTGTTGATAAAGTTATCCAAAATCTTCGGTTGATCTTCGCCTTCAAACGGTAGAATACAAATGATGACTGGTTCATTTCTCAACTACCTCTATCCTAGACCGAGACTTAACTAATTGCAGACTAGAAATCAAGATATAGTTTTTACAACTAAATTTGACAACAAGCTTGATATAGAAACACTTGTGAGTTCGACCGAGCAATGCTCTAATAATAGTTACATTATCCCATCCCTTAAGAACTAAAATTCTACCAGATTGTTTTTTATTCCAAAAAAAATTCCTTTGAATGTTATCGAGCTTATTTGTGAGTCTTTTTGGCATATGAAAAACAGCTAAGTGGTGAGAAGCTAAGGATCCTAATACAGCTTTTGTCATAACTATTCTAGGGGGGGTTCATTAAGGTGTTTACCTTCCAAGATGATAATCTACGATGAAATTTATCTTGCAGGGTCCCAAAAGTTTCCATCTTATTCCTTAGGATTAACAGAGGAACACCAAGACACTTGTCTTGGAGGGATAATATATTAATCCCTAATGTATCTGCAACCTGAATTTTAATCGAGTTATTCAATTTAGGGATAAAAGGTATCCCAGACTTATCAATATTAATTGACTATCTAGAATACTTACTGGAATCTTTAATGACATTGTCTAGATGTTTTTCACACTTATAACTAGCTTTCGTGAAGATGAAACAGTCATCAGCAAAAAATAAGTGACTTATTGCTGGACTGTCTCTAGTTACCTTGACTCCCTGAATATCCCCTAAAGACTCGACATTAATGATAATCTTAGAGAAAGCTTCCATACAAATAATAAAAAAATAGGGAGACAAGGGGTCTCCCTGTCTAAGACCCCTTGTAGGATAAAACATTTCACCAGGAGACCTATTCAAAAGCACATACGTTGAAACCGTGGACACACAAGCATAAATCATTTTACACCAATCTTCATGAAAACCTAGCTTTCTAAGAACAACAATCAGGAAATCCCACTCAATCCTATTAAAAGTCTTAGATATATCAAGCTTGATAGCCATAAGACCTTTCTTTTTGGCCTTACATTTTCTCATACTAGCTACTAGTTCATGGGCAACCACTATATTATCAGTTATCTGCCTTGAAGATAAAAAAAAAAAAGCTTGATATGGGTTTATGAACTTGTCCATTACCTTTCTAAGCCTACTAGCCAAGAGTTTACTAATAATTTTATAAGACACATTACTTAGGATTATAGGTTTAAAATCAGATACATGCTTCGAACAACTAGATTTAGGGATTAAGGAAATAAAGTTAAGATTCATCTGTTTTTGGAGATGTTTCGAATGAAAGAAAGCTTTGTACTACCCTAACAGTGTCTTGACCAACCACATCCCACATTTCCTGGTAAAACCTAGGCAGGTAACCTTCAGGACCTGGAGAGGTCCAAGGTTTCATTTGGAAAACTATTTGTTTAACCTCATTTGCAGATAGTGTACTAAGAAGGGCATCACTATCTTCAACATAAATACAAGACACAATATTAACAAGCAAACAATAAGGACTAGGAGGGTTATTAGAACGACATATATTGGGAAAGTGTCTATTAAGTTCACTAGCAACGTTGTCTCTGTCAGTCAGCCACACACCTATCTCAGATTGAATAGAACCAGTCTGAGTTTTTCTCTTTCGAAAATTCACTTTTTCATGGAGATACCTCTTGTTTTTATCATCATACGAAAGAATATTCTCCTTAGACCTTTGCACATAGAACTCTTGTTGTACATCATACCAGTATTTAAGTATATCTTAAAGCTCTTTTATACTAGGAAAATTCATGTCAGCATTATTGGTATTCAGTATAGCTAACTGATCCTGAACTAGCTTCACGTGTATATTCTTTATGTAGGTGTTTTCTAATGTTTTTCAGTGGTGTAAAATTTACGAATATCCGTAGTACAATATGAGAGATAAATCATTTCTAAATTTTACTAATTATTATTCATAAGGGTAAAAATGTAAAAAAAAAACTCAAAAAAACTCCTCTTGTTACAGGGCATACGGCCCATGGATGTGCGGTCCATCCACTTACCCATTTTATATGTATATATTGTAACCTATGTAATAGAACCACAGATCTCTCTAATACAACGGTTCTTCTTGTTTTCTCTACATCTCCTTCCTTCATCTTTGATTTCCTAAATCACGTTATCATGCCTGATGCTATACCGCAGAGCGATTGATTTTTTTTTCCTCTACATGGATGATTTACATCAACGCGGTTATATATTACCGTCAGGATAATGTCGGAAGTGTTGGAATCAAATCATCTAAGTTGGATCTAACTTTTTCCTATAATTTTGATTTTGGGTCCAATATATTTGTGACTGTGTATAGATTAAATCCGATATGTGATTTGATTTTCCTATGATTTTGATTTTGGCATAGCCGTTCAATATATTTGTGACTCTGTATAGATTAAATCCAATCTGTTGTGAATACATTTTATGTATTTTATCATGTTAATATATTCATTATAACATGTTTATTTCGTGATCTAATCATGTATACTAATATTATACTCGTTATATATTTATGCTGTGAGCTAATCACGTCCGTGGGAAACCACAATTCCATCCATGGGGAAAATATCTGTGAAGGAGAAGGTACGGACAAAGTAAAGTGTGCGTCTCGGTTCCTGTCCTGTCCCAGCAGCACCCGGTTCCTGTCATGTCCCGTCCCAGAAGCACCAGGTGGTATCCTGTCCCAGGTGGCATCCTGTTCGAAATACGACTAAACCTGTTCCAGCTTGGTTCTGGTGTGTCATGTTCTCCTGTCCGGTTCTGGGCTGTGCACAGCTAAAGTTGTCCCAGTTCTGTCTATATGTAGTGGGAATCAAAGTATGAGGTATGTAACTATAACGTGGATCTTTACATTGAAAACTTGCTAGGCTTATTAATTTATTTTTAGAGCATGCCTAGTTTTGTTTTGTTTTCTTTTTGTGTTAAGATAAGTCCACAACATATAAACGATCAATTTAAATTATTTTTATTGATCTCTATCATTAGAATTTTGGTCTTAATGTTATTTGTTCTCTTGAATATGATATTGGCTATAGTTGAATGGTGTATTTTGTTTGATTGGTTGTACCAACTCGATTCTAATGTATATATTTGGGGTTTAGAAATACTTGAGCACCATTATTGCGTACTTGATATTTTTTTCCCCCCAAATTTTAATGTTTAGTGGTATGTAATCCACATGCTCGACTATTAAAGAGTCGGTAGTCTCAAAATATATGTTGCAAATAAAATCGTGTGTATTCCGATTTTTGTGGAAGAACTCACAAAAGGTGATATGAGTCGTAAATTTTCCATTCTCTACTTCATCCATTATACTAACGAACCAGCATATGTTGAAGTATGAAAATAAGAGAACCATCTTTTATATATACAACCTAAAGTAAGCGGTTGACATGTGTGGTGAGATTCTCTTGGCCTATTGAGATAAAGAAATTTCTCAAATTAAGCTAAATGTAGCAAAATTGAAAATGGAAAAAACTCTGAAGTAATAAGGGTTAGACGTAATGACTCATATAAAGCATGAGAAAAGGGACATATATATATCATGGGATGAAGCTAAAATATAATTATAGCTTCCATCATAAATGAAAGAGTTGGAAATGCACCTGGTCATAGGTATTGGTATACACAATGTAATGTGTTGATAGGGTGTAGAATACATCCTATTTATTATCTATTGTTTATACTTTCATTGTTACTTTTCGTGTGAATTATGTATATTACGTGTGTTTTTGAGTTATTAGGTACTCTAGAGTCACATGGAAGAAAAGAAGATGAAATCATCCAAAATTGAAAAAAAAGGACAAAAAGGTCATTTCACTGCGAGCAATATTGGAAGCCCATCTAAGGATAAGGCGCAACCCACAGAAGTGCTAAAAGCACCCAACAAAAGACTATGAGACACCCAGTCTGGGGTGGATCTTATCCTGGGGTGTACTAAATCCAACCCACCTCATAACCCTACATGAGAGACGACTTTCCTCTCATTCATCACATTTCATTTCCCTAAAACTGAGAAAAGAAAAAGAAAGCAGCAGCCGCTGCCATTATTACCATGACCAGATCGAGAAATAGGCAGAGGAATTTAAGAGATGAAGCTGCAACTGTTAAATCGAAAGATTGAGATGATGAGATCGAGAAGCAGTTCAAATGAAGAAATTAGGGTTCATCTATGCGATTGAAGAACGACACTGTGATATGAATCAGATGGGTTTTGCTAAAATTGGTTGGGTTTTAAATAAACACAGAGAGGAGAATCAAAGATGGGTCTGTTCGATTTGAGTCACAGTTGGTGAAGAGAACTGCTGGTGCTGTAATTGAAGCTAATGGATGAATGGGTTTTGAGGATTTAGGGTTTTGCAATGAATTGAAGGTTGGATCCGGTGATGTTCATGGGTTTCTGGAATTGGAAACAAATAGAGAAGAAAGTAGTTAACACAGGGAATCGGTTTGATAAATTGTGAGACTCTGATGATGCTACCTGTGAGCTATGGTAGTTTGAGAAGCAGGGGTTGTGGCCTGGGTGGAAGCGGAGCTTCCAAGATGTTGAAGAACGGAAAGTGATATTAGGGTTCTTCTGTGATTCAATCTGATTGAGAAATTAAGACAGAGAAGAACAGTTGTTGCCATGGATTAAATGGGTTTTTGGTTAAATTTGTAATGGCAAAGATTACAAGAAATTGAAAGGGTTTCTGCTAATTTGTGAGATTATGAAGCAGATGAAGAAATGGGAGTTGATGTACAGGGAATGGTTCATGGGTGGAGGTCTGAAGTGTTGATGTTGTTGGTAGTGTTTTTGTGTTTTAATTGAAGAACAACAAGACTACAGGAATGAAAGAAGAATTGCAGTGTGTGAAATCAAGACATGATAGATGTTGGTGATGCTGTGGAGAGATGGAATTGATTATATTAGAAGGGGTTGTGTTGGTGTTGCAGCAAATCTCAAGAACTGAGTAGCAGATGATTATGGTGTGTAACTGTGCTGTTACAGGGATGAATGAAATGTTGCTTGAGAACTAGATGAATGTTAGGATTGTCACAGGAGAAGAGCAAAAAGAATGGCCTGAAAAATGGTCGGGAAACAGCCAGAAACGGGAGAGACTCTGCTGAAATCATTTCTCAAATGAGTCAACTCAATACCGGCCGATGAGCCGATTCAACCCAAGCAAGTAAGACCAGTCAGCTGAGTTATCATCTGACTCGCTGCTGACTCAATGGCTGACTCCTCCTCTCCTTGACTTGTTGACTGACGGTTGACCTGTCTGACTGTTAACTTTAACTGCACTGTAACGAAATATTCCGTTATGAGATAAATATATCAGCGACCGGCGGTGGCTTTTCCGACCGAATTCCGGTGATTCCAGGATTTTCCCGGCAACCAAAATAACAGATTTTTGTATGAGTTTCTCTCATGGGGTGTGAAGACTTAGAATTGGAATGGGTTTGAGGAATTGGGCTTGAATTTGGAAGGAGAGGTGGAAGAGTTTTACAAAGACAAGGATTTGGAAGTTGAGCTACAAAAGGAAAGGGATTCTATTCCTAAGAGGATTGCAAGAGCATTGAAGCCTATAAATAGAGAAGTTCTCTACACAACTTACACACCTCTCTACACACACAACACTTGTGTTTTTGCTTGCTTTGGAAATTCTTCTTTTAATTATTTGTGTGAACTTTAAAAAAAAATTCTCCCTTTAATTATTTGTGTGAATTTCAAAAACATGAGTAGTTAATTTTCTTATTGATTGAGGATGAATTCCTAGTTCTTAACATGTTTTGAGTTTTGTTTTTAAATCTACTTTGAAGTTTTTCACATGATTATCGTTTGTTTTTACTAATAAGAATGCTTATACATTCATGGTTGATTGATAGATTGTTTAGGTGGCCAAATAAATTGATTTGTTAATTGATCTAAAGCTAGTGAGAGTTAGGGTATAAGTAATCGTTTCTTGACTCTTTACATAAGTAGCAAACACGAGACCTTGCGGAGGAATTCCGTGGAGCAATTGTGTGTGAAAACAACGTTGGCAAGTAGACCTTGAGCTAAGAGTCTAACTACTAATATCAACCTAATAAATTCATAAATCTTAATGCATTTAACTAAATTACATCTTGAGTGAGCTACTACTAGGTGGTTTGGTGCATAGAATCTGGTAGTCGAGAACTTCCGTATCCGGTGATACTAGGGATTTAGGGGTTTAGCACTGAGCTAGCTGCTTTACCTACGGTTGGTGATAATCTGTGACTAATAAAAAGTGGAAAAGAACATAACTTGAATCATTGTTTTGCAACGAAGAAGGATTCCTTGATCTAATCTCTCTTATTGATTTCAACATACACTTTTAATTGCTTTGTTTATTTTCTTTTGTTTTTAAATTCTAAAACCAATCCCCCCTTTTTGTGACAACTAAACAACTAAAACCTCTTACTCCTCGTGTGAACGAACTTGACTACACTATATTACTTGTTAATTAGGTGGAAAAATATTAATTAATTTGTTGTGGTTACGACACGCATCAAATTTTGGCGCCGCTGCCGGGGAGCTGCGGACAATTTTAGTTGTTTTATTTTTCTTTTTGCTTTATTCTTGATTTGTTAGATTCTATATCGTATCTAACTTAGTTTTCGAGAATCTTGTTTCAGGTACTATATCTTTGGTGAATTCTTAAAGAAGGCAAACCGAGTCCAATTGGTATACGTCTTCGATCCGACACTCAACTAAAGGACCTCTTTCGAGCGGTTAACACTCCGCTTCCTCCTTCTTCATCTAGTGAATTCGCAGATTCCGATATAGACGAAGAATAAATGGCTGATCATATACTCAAGGATCTAGCTTCTCACAAGCTCGATACACAACAATGGTGTATCCAAACTAACTCCACCTTCGAGATCAAGCTGGGGTTGATTAGAGAGTTACCAAAGTTTCATGGCATGGTGAATGAAGATCCAAACAAATATCTCATGGACTTCTCTACCATAGTCATGGCCATGCTTCCACCAGAAACTAATGCGGATGGAGCAATGTTGAAATCTTTCCCGTTCTCTTTGGCGGGCAATATTAAGGAATGGTTGTATTATTTGCCTTCCGGAAGTATCACCACATGGAATGGGATGAAGAAACTTTTCCTCGAGAGATATTTTCCTGCATCAAAAGCTACTCAAATTCGCAAGGAGATTTGTGGGATGAAGAAAAATGTGGGAGAGTCATTGTATGAATGTTGGGAGCGATACAAGAGATTGGTGGCAAGCTGTACACACCATCAATTCAGTGACGTCATGATACTCCAATACTTCTACGAATCTCTCCACCCAAGTGATAGATCTCTTCTTGACGCCGCAGGTGGTGGTGCACTAATGAACAAGACGTTGACCCAAGCTAGAGAGTTGATTGAAAGTATGGCTGCAAGCTCGCAACAATTCTACACAAGAGAAGAACCAACGGTTAGGCGAGTGCATGAAGTTAGTTATTCATCATCGTACCTTGAACAAAGGATGTGGAGCATAGAAAGGGTAATGCAACAAATGGCCGCGGTAATTATTCCGGATGATGAGACCGAACAAGTAAATGCTTTATATCCAAATCAAAGGCCAAGGTACGATCCATACTCCAATACTTAAAATCCCGGTTGGAAGGATCATCCTAACTTTAGTTATGCGAACAAGCAAGCGGCGGCTCCTAATCCATCTGTGCAACAAAGTGGTTTCCAACAATCACGCTTCCAACCTCAACAATAATTCCAACCACAACAAGTCAAGGAGCGTGATTCTTCAAGTGATGACAAGCTCAATGCGTTAATGCAAGGCATGCAAGGTCTTACTTCTATGTTACAACAAAGCCAACAAAAGAATGAATCGTCCATTAAGGCTTTGGAAACCCAAATGGGACAATTGACAACCGATTGCATCTATTGAAATCTCAAGCACCCACAAAGCTTCCTTCACAACCATTTGTGAATCCAAGAGAAAATGTTAATGCGGTTACGTTAAGAAGTGGGAGACAAGTAGAGAGTCCAAGTCATCATGAAGAAGCTAGTGAAGAGGTAGTCAAAGACAAGGAGGAAGTCGCACCAAAGGAGAATTAAACACCAACCAATCAATCCAAGGAACCGGTTCCTAGTTTCACTACTCCGCCTCCTTTTCATAGTCGCTTTGCTAAGTCCAAGAAAGAAGCTCAAGACAAGGCACTCATGGATATCTTCAAGAAGATAGAAATCAACATCTCATTCATCGAGGCAATCAAGACAATGCCAAGGTATGCTAAGTTCATGAAGGAATTATGCACAAATAAGGATAGGTTGCTTGATAATGAAATTACTAAAGTTGGCGAGAGTGCGTCGGCTATGCTATTGAAGAAGATGCCTACAAAGTGCACGGTGCCAATTACTAATGGTACAAAAAGGTTTGAACATGCTTTACTTGACTTGGGAGCTTCCATAAGTGTAATGGCGGCCGATATATATGACACCTTGAATCTTGGACCTTTGAAAGAGACAAGAGTTATTATCTAATTAGCAAACAATTCTAACATATATCCTAAGGGACTTGTAGAAGACGTGCTAGTGAAAGTGAATGAGCTAATTTTTCCGGTTGATTTCTTCGTGGTGGATATGGACAACAATGAGAACCGGTCATCTACTTTTTTACTTCTTGGGAGTCCATTTATGAAGACCGCAAAGACGAAGATTGATGTTGACAAGGGTACACTTACTATGGAATTCGATAAGGAGATAATACACTTCAACATATTTGAAGCCATGCGCTACCCAAGTGATGTGCATTCCGCTTACTCCATTGATGTGGTTAGTTCGTTAGCGCAACAAATGGTGGAATTGAGTCAAAAGGACGAACTTGAGGTGGTGTTGCAAAAGAGCATTGAATTGGACGTCCACGGGTTGTCCAATTTGGATGTTGAAATATCCAAGGAATTGATGGATATGTGTGGTGCCTTAACGGCATTGCAAGAAGCTAAAAAGGGTAATGTTTCATATATTTCTTTACCCGTGGATGATGAATTACTTGTACCATCTATTGTGAAGGCGCCTAAGCTAGAATTGAATCCACTTTCAGAACATTTAAAGTATGCTTTCTTGGGAGATGAAGATGAGCTTCCGGTGATTATTGTAAGTAACCTCACACCGGTACAAGAAGACTGTTTGCTTAGAGTTTTGAAAGAGCACAAAACGGCTATTGGGTGGACAATTGCGGACATCAAAGGCATTAGTCCATCCGTGTGCATGCATAGAATTCTAATGGAAGAGAACGTGAAGCCGGTACGTGATGCTCAACGTAGGATTAATCCTCCCATGATGGAGGTTGTGAAGAAAGAGATACTCAAATTGCTAAGTGTGGGGGTGATCTACCCAATATCCGATAGCAAATGGGTTAGTCCGGTACAAGTGGTACCAAAGAATTCCGGTGTTACGGTGGTTAGAAATCAAGATGATGAACTTGTTCCTACAAGAGTTCAAACCGGTTGGAGAGTGTGCATTGATTATAGAAATCTTAATTCCGCAACTCGAAAGGATCACTTTCCTTTACCTTTCATTGATCAAATGTTGGAGCGGTTAGCGGGGAATTCTCATTATTATTTCTTGAACGGTTATTCGGGATACAATCAAATTGTTATTGCACCGGAGGACCAAGAGAAGACCACTTTCACTTGTCTGTTTGGAACGTTTGCATATAGACGGATGTCGTTTGGTCTTTGCAATGCACCGGATACTTTCCAAAGATGCATGGTTAGTATATTCTCGGACTATGTGGAGCGCATCATCGAGGTATTTATGGATGATTTCAGTGTTTATGGCTTGATAGTTGTTTAGACAACCTTGAACTAGTTCTTAAACGATGCATAGACACAAACCTTGTCCTTAATTGGGAGAAATGTCACTTTATGGTAAACCATGGCATAGTACTTGGTCACATCGTGTCTTCTCGAAGGCTCAAAGTGGACAAGTCAAAGATAGATTTAATAAGAAACTTACAATATCCCACTTCGGTGAGGGAAATCCGTTCATTTCTTGACCATGCAGGTTTCTATAGGCGGTTTATCAAGGATTTCTCCAAAATCTCCATGACAATGTGCAAGTTATTATAAAAGGAGGTACCTTTTGATTTCAACAAGGAATGCAAGGATGCCTTTGACAAATTGAAGGCAATGTTGACAAGTGCGCCAATTATCAAATCACCGGATTGGAATCTTCCATTTGAATTAATGTGTGATGCTAGTGATTATGCGGTTGGAGCCGTTTTGGGTCAAAGAGTGGACAAATTGTCCCATGTTATCTATTATGCATCGAGGACCCTTAATGATGCACAAATCAACTATTCTACCATGGAGAAGGAGTTATTGGCTATAGTTTTTGCATTGGAAAAGTTTCGATCATACTTGATGGGCACAAAGGTTATTGTATATTCCGATCATGCGGCACTTAAATACTTAATAAAGAAGAAAAAAGCTAAGTCAAGGCTAATCCGATGGATCCTATTGCTACAAGAGTTCGACATAGAAATTCGAGACCACAAAAGTGTGTAGAATACCATTGCAGATCATCTCAGTAGACTTGTTATGTCTCAAGAAGAACTTCCATTACAAGACCGCTTTCCGTACGAACAACTTTTCTCCTTGGAAAATTCTACACCTTGGTACGCGGATATACTGAATTACTTGGTAACAAGGAAGGTACCTAATACAATGTTTAACTTCCAAAAGATGAAACTTAAGAAGATAGCCAAGCAATATGTATGGGATGAACCATACTTATGGAAATATGGCGTGGATCAAATGATACGAAGGTGCGTGCCTAATTCCGAATTTCAATCCATTCTCTCTTTTTGTCACACTCTTGCTTGTGGTGGCAATTTTGGTTCTAAACGTACCGCTCTCAAAATTCTCGAGAGTGGATTTTATTGTCCCACCTTGTTTGAAGATGCACATGTTTTTTGTGAATCGTGTGATATATGTCAAAGAGGGGGCAATCTAGGTGCTCGAAATCAAATGCCACTCACACCAATCCTCGCCATTGATATTTTTGATGTGTGGGGAATCGATTTTATGGGCCCTTTTGTCAATTCAAATGGAAATTTTTATATACTTCTTGCGGTGGATTATGTTTCGAAATGGGTGGAAGCTAGAGCCACCAAAACTAATGATTCTCAAGTTGTTTGTGATTTTGTAAGAGAAAACATATCCACTAGGCATGGTACACCAAGAGTGGTGATAAGCGATGGAGGAGGCTCACATTTCAAGAAGGCTTTCCACGCTCTCCTCAAGAAGTACAACATTACACATAAGATTGGTACGCCTTATCATCCACAAACTAGTGGACAAGCGGAAATTTCAAACCGGGAAATCAAGTCCATTCTTGAGAAAACGGTGAATACTACAAGGAAAGATTGGAGCTTTAAGATCAACAATGCACTTTGGGCGTATAGAACGGCGTACAAGACACCAATTGGAATTTCTCCATATAGGTTGGTTTATGGTAAAGCTTTTCATATTCCGGTTGAACTTGAACATAAGGCTTATTGGGCGATAAAGAAATGCAACATGGAGTATGATGAAGCGGGGAAGCAAAGAAAGTTACAACTACATGAGCTAGAGGAGATATGTAATGATGCTTACGAGAGGGCCCGAATTTACAAGGAAAGACCAAGCTTTTTCATGACAAGATGAATTCTCGGAAAAGCTTCAAAGTGGGACAAAAATTCCTTTTATATCATTCTCGCCTTAAACTATTCCTGGAAAGTTAAGGTCCCATTGGATTGGACCATATGTTGTTACTAATGTTTTTCCTTATGGTGCAGTTGAAATTACTAGTCTTAGAGACAACTCGATTTCCAAGGTCAACGGCCATAGATTGAAGCCATACTACGAGAACATCGCATATGTGAATGTGGATGAACTTTCATTTGAAGATTCACTCCCTCTGGAGGAGTAATGTGAAGCAATAGCTAAGTCGGGCCGTCGACTTTAAAACAAGCGCTTAATGGGAGGCAACCCATAGGTTTTGTATTTCTTATCCTTTTGCTTTTTATTTTCTTTTTGTTTCGTTTATTTATTTTTCTTGTTCCATATTATACTAGGATTTCCCACCTTGAGTTTACTTGGACGATTCAATTACATTGAGGACAATGTAAGGTTCAAGTGTGGGGGAGTGGGTAAGCATTTTATTTATTTTTAAAAAAAAAATTTGCATAAAACCTCCAACTTGTAGAGATTTTAGAGTCACTAGCATACTTCTAGGTATGTTTACATAGAGAATTCTGACCGACATAATTGAACTTGGAAGTGGTAGGGAACTACATTCGGATTTCTTGCTTGTTAGAGTGTTATATAATGGATTTAATCATGCCGGTGATGCAGATTAGGAGCAGGGAGACATGCATTATTAGAGTTGCTGATCAATCATTAGTGGAGACTACCCTATTTATATCATGCGAGTCACCGACCAGATTTATTTATAAATACCTAAAGAGATTTCTTTTGAGTGTGTGTCACCGTATGTTTAATTCCGGGTAGAATGGTGAGCTACCCAACCTCCCACCAATAGAAGCACTACTCTTTGATCTCTTGAGTGCTAATTTTGTCAATCATGAGGGTGACGTTTATAGATGAAAGCCTCCTTCTTGTAGTTCGATTTGCAGTTAGCACCATTCTCTCTCTCAACAACAACGGATCCATAGAAACAGGATCTATGAAATTCAAGAGTTTATTATCATCAATAGTTGAAGCCGAAGACGACGACCAAGAAGATGGAGACGAGGATCGGAAGACGTTTCTATTGGATGCCGTGAGAGTGGTGTTATCATAATTGGAAATCGGATGTGAAGGTGAATAAGTAATCTCATCCTCAATAATAATGGTTGATTTCCTTTCTTAGAGATCGTCAGAAAAATGGTTTTTCAAAATGTTAAAAGATGTGGGTTTTTAAAATATTTCGGAAGTTGTCCTTCCCATCATTCAACGTGTTGCAGGAATTCTCTCTTCATTCCTACCTGCACACATGTGAGAACCATAAAAGTACATCTTTTGAGTGCAATTTCATAAAACCCTTTTTGGTGAGGCAGAAGTCGAGGAGAAATGCTTATTGATCGCTTCTCAAACACGCGTTCTCTCATATGGTGTGGTTATTTGTCACTCAAAATTTAAGAATGAGGATATATTCTTTGGTATTTCTAACTTCTTATTACTAGCATGCAGAAACTCTATGTCCTCATAACTCTTTGGATGCTTGGGACGTTGGAACGCTTTGAAGTTGTAAGTTTTAGTTTGATTTGCTCGAGGACTAACAAAGTCTAAGTGTGGGGAAATTTGATAGGGTGTAGAATAGATCCTATTTATTATCTATTGTTTATGTTTTCTTTGTTACTTTCGTGTGAACTATGTATATTACGTGTGTTTTTGAGTTATTAGGTACTCTGGAGTCACATGGAAGAAAAGAAGAAGAAATCATCCAAAATTGAAAAAAAGAAAGGACAAAAAGGTCATTTCACTGCGATCAATATTGGAATCCCATCTAAGGATAAGGGGCAACCCATAGAAGTGCTAAAAGCACCCAGCAAAAGACTATGAGACACCCAGTCTGGGGGTGGATCTTATCCCTGGGGTGTACCAAATCCAACCCACCTCATAACCCTACATGAGAGACGACTTTCCTCTCATTCATCACATTTCATTTCCCTAAAACTGAGAAAAGAAAAAGAAAGCAGCAGTCGCTTCCATTATTACCATGACCAGATCGAGAAATAGGCAGAGGAATTTAAGAGATGAAGCTGCAACTGTTAAATCGAAAGATTGAGATGATGAGATCGAGAAGCAGTTCAGATGAAGAAATTAGGGTTCATCTCTGCAATTGAAGAACGACACTGTGATATGAATCAGATGGGTTTTGGTAAAGTTGGTTAGGGTTTGAAATAAACACAGATAGGAGAATCAAAGATGGGTCTGTTCTATTTGAGTCACAGTTGGTGAAGAGAACTGCTGGTGTTGTAATTGAAGATAATGAATGAATGGGTTTTGATGATTTAGGGTTTTGCAATGAATTGAAGGTTGGATCTGGTGATGTTCATGGGTTTCTGGAATTGGAAAAAAATAGAGAAGAAAGTAGTTAATACAGGGAATCAGTTTGATAAATTGTGAGACTCTGATGATGCTACCTGTGAGCTGTGGTGGTTTGAGAAGCAGGGGTTGTGGCCTGAGTTGAAGCGGAGCTTCCAAGAGATTGAAGAACGGAAAGTGATATTAGGGTTCTTCTGTGATTCAATCTGATTGAGAAATTAAGACAGAGAAGAACAGTTGTTGCCATGGATTAAATGGGTTTTTGGTTAAATTTGTAATGGCAAAGATGACAAGAAATTGAAAGGGTTTATGCTAATTTCTGAGATTATGAAGCATATGAAGAAATGGGAGTTGCTGTATAGGGAATGGTTCATGGGTGGAGGTCTGAAGTGTTGATGTTGTTGGTAGTGTTTTTGTGTTTAAATTGAAGAACAACAAGACTACAGGAATGAAAGAAGAATTGCAGTGTGTGAAATCAAGACATGATAGATGTTGGTGATGCTGTGGAGAGATGGAATTGATTATATTAGAAGGGGTTGTGTTGGTGCTGCAGCAAATCTCAAGAACTGAGTAGCAGATGATTATGTTGGAAAAAAAATGGGTTTCACAAAGGATGAATGAATCAGAGAAGAAAGTGTTGCACTCCAAAACTTTCAAGGCTTGTATAAATTTCTTTTAGACAAATATTTCTACCCTCCCAATAACAATTGGCGATTACAACAGGTATGCGAAATATTGCCTTCAGGATACAATGAAAGCCCTGCAACGAAAACTGAATTCAAGGTTTGTACCCCTTGATTCAATCAAGAACACACAAAGAGATTTCTGATTTCTGATGATGCTTTTTGAAACAGAGAAAACAGATTGATTTTTCTTATATGTTAAACGAAACTGGGAGAAGCTATTTATAAAGGGTTTTGCACCTGTTGGGAATAGGTTTTTATTCGCCAACAGGTTTCTATTCACGAAACGTCAGGTTCCTTCATCAACAGACATCAATGGTGTCTTTTGGATTCGAAATTTTCGAACAGGCTTTTATCGGCGATGCCCCCCAGGACCCCCCTTTGGTTAGCGGCGTTGAAAATATTCCAACATTCTCCCCCTATTTTCAAAAACCATAAAACAAAGTTAAAACTTTTAAATCAGAGTGACTGCATCACCGAAGTGACTGCCTACGTACCCGAGTGGGATCAAGCCAACGTAGTTCAAGCACAATTGAGACTAAGAATCATCGTTGAAATCAACACATAAATGATAGGTATCTTTTGGATTTGAACCTTCACTTAGTGTAAGAAACTCAAAGCCTTATCGAGGTTCTATGGTGAAACCAGTCTTGAACCAAGTACCCCTTATGATAAAACCGGAGTCTCCACACATATTGATTTCATAAAATCATGTGTTCTGTAGCCAAGCACGTTAATGGCCATGTGCTTATATCCTTGTTCATGAGTCTTCTTTAGAGAACGGTCTTCTTCTCTTAGGAAACGGCCTTATTTCCATACTCATATAGGTAAGTCTCGAAGGTGTTTCTGCGATACACCTTTTACTAATCATAGACTCATTAAGGATTTACATCCATCCTATTTTCTTGCAGAAACCAGCACTAATAAGAAATGGGAAGTTTTTATATTAGTGCTCCATAATCCACATCCATAACTTGTTGGTACCACATTGAACCTTGTTTATCCTTTTCAAAACATAGGTTGGGTTTCTGCTATGGGAGATCAAACTTCCTTCACAGACCTTAGTCCCATTTCTTTCCTTTTTATTGAAACCACTGAACTTGGTAGACTTTTCGTAAATGGGTCTGCCAAATTTCTCTTTGATTCAATAAAGTTAACCGTAACTACTCCCCTCTTGAGTAGTTGCCTAACCATGTAGTGTCTAAGACTTGCATGTCTAGACTTTCCATTATAAGTCTTATTAGAGACATTATAGATTGTACCTTGATTATCACAATTAATCAAGACCGCCGGAGTTGGCTTCTTCCAAAAAGGAATTTCCATAAGTAGGTTTCTAAGCCAATCTGCCTCCTTACATGCATCAGTTAAAGCTATCAATTCTGACAACATTGTTGAATCAGAGATACAAGTCTGCTTCTTGGAACTCCAAGACACAGCAGCACCCCCTAATGTAAAAATCCATCCAGAAGTTGACTTGGAATTTGATTCTACATTGTTCCAGTTAGCATCGCTGTACCCCTCTAGTGCAGCGGGATAGCCTTGGTAATGCAAACCAAAATTTATTGTTCCTTTCAAGTAAGCCATAACTCTTGAAACTGCTTTCCAGTGTTCATATCCTGGATTACTTGAGAAACGACATAATATTCCCACGGCTTGGGCTATGTCCGGTCTTGTGCAATGCATAGCGTACATAACTCCCAATAACACTAGAATACTCAAGTTGAGCATGAGTACGGCCGGTGTTCTTCATTAACTTGATAGTATGGTCTAAAGGAGTAGGTGCTGGATTGTCATCAAAGTGACCATATTTCTTGAGAAATTTCTCAATATAATGAGATTGAGTTAAAACCAACTCATCTCCCTTTCTTAGGATCTTAATTCCCAAGATTACATCAGCCTCTCCTAAATCCTTCATATCAAAGTTAGAACTAAGAAACTTCTTTGTTTCTTCCACAACAGATATGTCAGACCCAAAGATTAACATATCATCAACATACAAACAGAGAATCACACAACCAGAACTATCATGCTTACTATAGATACATTTGTCCGCATCATTCACCACAAACCCATATGACAAAACTACTTTATCAAACTTCTCATGCCATTGCATAGGGGCTTGCTTCAAACCATAGAGAGATTTCACTAACTTGCAAACTTTCTTCTCTTGGCCTGGTAATATGAAACCTTCAGGTTGTTCCATATATATCTCTTCTTCTAAATCCCCATTTAGAAAAGCAGTTTTGACATCCATTTGATGCACAACCAACTTATGAATAGAAGCAAGTGCAATCAAGCAACGAATGGATGAGATGCGTGCAACAGGAGCATATGTATCAAAGTAATCAATACCATGTCTTTGTTTATAACCCTTGGCAACTAGCCTTGCCTTAAACTTATCAACTTCACCATCAGCTCTCAACTTTCTCTTGAATATCCATTTACTTCCTATTGCTTTAGCACCAGGAGGTAAATTTACTAATACCCAAGTCCCGTTAGTCAAAAGCGAATGCTTTTCATCATTGATGGCTTCTTTCCAGAAATTTGCATCTCTAGAACTCATGGCTTCAGCATAAGTTTTAGGGTCATCATCAGTATGCATAACATACTGGTTAACACTAAGAATTCTATTCTTATTTGCCTCTACAAGGTAATAAATAAAGTTTGGATCAGGCTTTTTCTCAATCCTTCCTCTCTTACTCCTTCTAGGTTCGATATCTTCAGTAGGCACTGAAATATCATTGTCATAAGTAGGAGAGGGATTTTCATCATTGTTATCAATCTCCATAGGTTCTAGATCAGGTAACAATGGATTCTCCATGGGTTGCATTTGAGAACTGTTCCTATTTAAGTTCTCAAAGAATTCCACATCTACAGATTCTATAATCTCAAAAGTGTCAAGGTTTATAAATCTGTAGGTGATACTATTAAGAGAGTATCCCACAAAAGCACATTTATAAGCCCTGTTTCCCAACTTTGGTCTTTTGGGATCAGGCTTTCGAACATATGCTAAACAACCCCAGACTTTAAGTCTTCTCAAGTTTGGTTTCCTCTTAAACCACAACTCATAAGGAGAAACACTCTTCTTTTTCAAAGGAATTCTATTCAAAATATAACATGCAGACAACATAGCTTCACCCCACAAAGAATTAGGCAAACCAGAACTTATAAGCATGCAATTAACCATATCAATCAAAGTTCTATTTTTCCTTTCAGCCATACCATTTTGTTGAGGTGTGTAAGGTGCAGTACGTTGATGAACTAAACCATGCTCTTGACAAAAGGAATTAAATTCAGTAGGAAAGTATTCACCACCACGATCAGAACGTAAAATCTTAATTTTGTGCTCTAATTGTGTCTCTACTTCTGCTTTATAAATCCTAAATTTATCAAAGACTTCATCCTTAGATTTCATTAAATATGTATAAGCATATCTAGTACTATCTTCTATAAAAGTGACATAATACTTATTTCCACCACGAGTGGCAGAACCATGCAAATCACCCACATCACTATGTACTAATTCAAGTAAGGAAGAATTTCGTACTACAGACTTATGGGAAATTCTAGTTATCTTTGCTTGCACACATATTTCACATTTAGAAGCATGATCAAAATTGCAATCAGAAATCAAGCCTAATCGATTCATGTTTCTAAGAGAACCATAATTCACATGCCCTAATCTACCATGCCATAAATTAACAGAGTCAACAATATAGGCAGAACCATTATTTATTAAATTAAGCTTAATCATCCCATTACAAGCATATCCTTATTAAAACCTTCACCATCAAAACGTTCCAATCGAGTAAAGGTTTGGTTCATCACTTGCAGAGATTGAGCAGTAGCATTCGAATTCGAAGATTCACCCTCCATTGCCAGAAAATTATTTGTCTAAAAACTGTTGGAAAAAAAATGGGTTTCACAAAGGATGAATGAATCAGAGAAGAAAGTGTTGCACTCCAAAACTTTCAAGGCTTGTATAAATTTCTTTTAGACAAATATTTCTACCCTCCCAATAACAATTGGCGATTACAACAGGTATGCGAAATATTGCCTTCAGGATACAATGAAAGCCCTGCAACGAAAACTGAATTCAAGGTTTGTACCCCTTGATTCAATCAAGAACACACAAAGAGATTTCTGATTTCTGATGATGCTTTTTGAAACAGAGAAAACAGATTGATTTTTCTTATATGTTAAACGAAACTGGGAGAAGCTATTTATAAAGGGTTTTGCACCTGTTGGGAATAGGTTTTTATTCGCCAACAGGTTTCTATTCACGAAACGTCAGGTTCCTTCATCAACAGACATCAATGGTGTCTTTTGGATTCGAAATTTTCGAACAGGCTTTTATCGGCGATGCCCCCCAGGACCCCCCTTTGGTTAGCGGCGTTGAAAATATTCCAACATTCTCCCCCTATTTTCAAAAACCATAAAACAAAGTTAAAACTTTTAAATCAGAGTGACTGCATCACCGAAGTGACTGCCTACGTACCCGAGTGGGATCAAGCCAACGTAGTTCAAGCACAATTGAGACTAAGCATCATCGTTGAAATCAACACATAAATGATAGGTATCTTTTGGATTTGAACCTTCACTTAGTGTAAGAAACTCAAAGCCTTATCGAGGTTCTATGGTGAAACCAGTCTTGAACCAAGTACCCCTTATGATAAAACCGGAGTCTCCACACATATTGATTTCATAAAATCATGTGTTCTGTAGCCAAGCACGTTAATGGCCATGTGCTTATATCCTTGTTCATGAGTCTTCTTTAGAGAACGGTCTTCTTCTCTTAGGAAACGGCCTTATTTCCATACTCATATAGGTAAGTCTCGAAGGTGTTTCTGCGATACACCTTTTACTAATCATAGACTCATTAAGGATTTACATCCATCCTATTTTCTTGCAGAAACCAGCACTAATAAGAAATGGGAAGTTTTTATATTAGTGCTCCATAATCCACATCCATAACTTGTTGGTACCACATTGAACCTTGTTTATCCTTTTCAAAACATAGGTTGGGTTTCTGCTATGGGAGATCAAACTTCCTTCACAGACCTTAGTCCCATTTCTTTCCTTTTTATTGAAACCACTGAACTTGGTAGACTTTTCGTAAATGGGTCTGCCAAATTTCTCTTTGATTCAATAAAGTTAACCGTAACTACTCCCCTCTTGAGTAGTTGCCTAACCATGTAGTGTCTAAGACTTGCATGTCTAGACTTTCCATTATAAGTCTTATTAGAGACATTATAGATTGTAGCTTGATTATCACAATTAATCAAGACCGCCGGAGTTGGCTTCTTCCAAAAAGGAATTTCCATAAGTAGGTTTCTAAGCCAATCTGCTTCCTTACATGCATCAGTTAAAGCTATCAATTCTGACAACATTGTTGAATCAGAGATACAAGTCTGCTTCTTGGAACTCCAAGACACAGCAGCACCCCCTAATGTAAAAATCCATCCAGAAGTTGACTTGGAATTTGATTCTACATTGTTCCAGTTAGCATCGCTGTACCCCTCTAGTGCAGCGGGATAGCCTTGGTAATGCAAACCAAAATTTATTGTTCCTTTCAAGTAAGCCATAACTCTTGAAACTGCTTTCCAGTGTTCATATCCTGGATTACTTGAGAAACGACATAATATTCCCACGGCTTGGGCTATGTCCGGTCTTGTGCAATGCATAGCGTACATAAGACTCCCAATAACACTAGAATACTCAAGTTGAGCATGAGTACGGCCGGTGTTCTTCATTAACTTGATAGTATGGTCTAAAGGAGTAGGTGCTGGATTGTCATCAAAGTGACCATATTTCTTGAGAAATTTCTCAATATAATGAGATTGAGTTAAAACCAACTCATCTCCCTTTCTTAGGATCTTAATTCCCAAGATTACATCAGCCTCTCCTAAATCCTTCATATCAAAGTTAGAACTAAGAAACTTCTTTGTTTCTTCCACAACAGATATGTCAGACCCAAAGATTAACATATCATCAACATACAAACAGAGAATCACACAACCAGAACTATCATGCTTACTATAGATACATTTGTCCGCATCATTCACCACAAACCCATATGACAAAACTACTTTATCAAACTTCTCATGCCATTGCATAGGGGCTTGCTTCAAACCATAGAGAGATTTCACTAACTTGCAAACTTTCTTCTCTTGGCCTGGTAATATGAAACCTTCAGGTTGTTCCATATATATCTCTTCTTCTAAATCCCCATTTAGAAAAGCAGTTTTGACATCCATTTGATGCACAACCAACTTATGAATAGAAGCAAGTGCAATCAAGCAACGAATGGATGAGATGCGTGCAACAGGAGCATATGTATCAAAGTAATCAATACCATGTCTTTGTTTATAACCCTTGGCAACTAGCCTTGCCTTAAACTTATCAACTTCACCATCAGCTCTCAACTTTCTCTTGAATATCCATTTACTTCCTATTGCTTTAGCACCAGGAGGTAAATTTACTAATACCCAAGTCCCGTTAGTCAAAAGCGAATGCTTTTCATCATTGATGGCTTCTTTCCAGAAATTTGCATCTCTAGAACTCATGGCTTCAGCATAAGTTTTAGGGTCATCATCAGTATGCATAACATACTGGTTAACACTAAGAATTCTATTCTTATTTGCCTCTACAAGGTAATAAATAAAGTTTGGATCAGGCTTTTTCTCAATCCTTCCTCTCTTACTCCTTCTAGGTTCGATATCTTCAGTAGGCACTGAAATATCATTGTCATAAGTAGGAGAGGGATTTTCATCATTGTTATCAATCTCCATAGGTTCTAGATCAGGTAACAATGGATTCTCCATGGGTTGCATTTGAGAACTGTTCCTATTTAAGTTCTCAAAGAATTCCACATCTACAGATTCTATAATCTCAAAAGTGTCAAGGTTTATAAATCTGTAGGTGATACTATTAAGAGAGTATCCCACAAAAGCACATTTATAAGCCCTGTTTCCCAACTTTGGTCTTTTGGGATCAGGCTTTCGAACATATGCTAAACAACCCCAGACTTTAAGTCTTCTCAAGTTTGGTTTCCTCTTAAACCACAACTCATAAGGAGAAACACTCTTCTTTTTCAAAGGAATTCTATTCAAAATATAACATGCAGACAACATAGCTTCACCCCACAAAGAATTAGGCAAACCAGAACTTATAAGCATGCAATTAACCATATCAATCAAAGTTCTATTTTTCCTTTCAGCCATACCATTTTGTTGAGGTGTGTAAGGTGCAGTACGTTGATGAACTAAACCATGCTCTTGACAAAAGGAATTAAATTCAGTAGGAAAGTATTCACCACCACGATCAGAACGTAAAATCTTAATTTTGTGCTCTAATTGTGTCTCTACTTCTGCTTTATAAATCCTAAATTTATCAAAGACTTCATCCTTAGATTTCATTAAATATGTATAAGCATATCTAGTACTATCTTCTATAAAAGTGACATAATACTTATTTCCACCACGAGTGGCAGAACCATGCAAATCACCCACATCACTATGTACTAATTCAAGTAAGGAAGAATTTCGTACTACAGACTTATGGGAAATTCTAGTTATCTTTGCTTGCACACATATTTCACATTTAGAAGCATGATCAAAATTGCAATCAGAAATCAAGCCTAATCGATTCATGTTTCTAAGAGAACCATAATTCACATGCCCTAATCTACCATGCCATAAATTAACAGAGTCAACAATATAGGCAGAACCATTATTTATTAAATTAAGCTTAATCATCCCATTACAAGCATATCCTTATTAAAACCTTCACCATCAAAACGTTCCAATCGAGTAAAGGTTTGGTTCATCACTTGCAGAGATTGAGCAGTAGCATTCGAATTCGAAGATTCACCCTCCATTGCCAGAAAATTATTTGTCTAAAAACTGTTGGAAAAAAAATGGGTTTCACAAAGGATGAATGAATCAGAGAAGAAAGTGTTGCACTCCAAAACTTTCAAGGCTTGTATAAATTTCTTTTAGACAAATATTTCTACCCTCCCAATAACAATTGGCGATTACAACAGGTATGCGAAATATTGCCTTCAGGATACAATGAAAGCCCTGCAACGAAAACTGAATTCAAGGTTTGTACCCCTTGATTCAATCAAGAACACACAAAGAGATTTCTGATTTCTGATGATGCTTTTTGAAACAGAGAAAACAGATTGATTTTTCTTATATGTTAAACGAAACTGGGAGAAGCTATTTATAAAGGGTTTTGCACCTGTTGGGAATAGGTTTTTATTCGCCAACAGGTTTCTATTCACGAAACGTCAGGTTCCTTCATCAACAGACATCAATGGTGTCTTTTGGATTCGAAATTTTCGAACAGGCTTTTATCGGCGATGCCCCCCAGGACCCCCCTTTGGTTAGCGGCGTTGAAAATATTCCAACATTCTCCCCCTATTTTCAAAAACCATAAAACAAAGTTAAAACTTTTAAATCAGAGTGACTGCATCACCGAAGTGACTGCCTACGTACCCGAGTGGGATCAAGCCAACGTAGTTCAAGCACAATTGAGACTAAGCATCATCGTTGAAATCAACACATAAATGATAGGTATCTTTTGGATTTGAACCTTCACTTAGTGTAAGAAACTCAAAGCCTTATCGAGGTTCTATGGTGAAACCAGTCTTGAACCAAGTACCCCTTATGATAAAACCGGAGTCTCCACACATATTGATTTCATAAAATCATGTGTTCTGTAGCCAAGCACGTTAATGGCCATGTGCTTATATCCTTGTTCATGAGTCTTCTTTAGAGAACGGTCTTCTTCTCTTAGGAAACGGCCTTATTTCCATACTCATATAGGTAAGTCTCGAAGGTGTTTCTGCGATACACCTTTTACTAATCATAGACTCATTAAGGATTTACATCCATCCTATTTTCTTGCAGAAACCAGCACTAATAAGAAATGGGAAGTTTTTATATTAGTGCTCCATAATCCACATCCATAACTTGTTGGTACCACATTGAACCTTGTTTATCCTTTTCAAAACATAGGTTGGGTTTCTGCTATGGGAGATCAAACTTCCTTCACAGACCTTAGTCCCATTTCTTTCCTTTTTATTGAAACCACTGAACTTGGTAGACTTTTCGTAAATGGGTCTGCCAAATTTCTCTTTGATTCAATAAAGTTAACCGTAACTACTCCCCTCTTGAGTAGTTGCCTAACCATGTAGTGTCTAAGACTTGCATGTCTAGACTTTCCATTATAAGTCTTATTAGAGACATTATAGATTGTAGCTTGATTATCACAATTAATCAAGACCGCCGGAGTTGGCTTCTTCCAAAAAGGAATTTCCATAAGTAGGTTTCTAAGCCAATCTGCTTCCTTACATGCATCAGTTAAAGCTATCAATTCTGACAACATTGTTGAATCAGAGATACAAGTCTGCTTCTTGGAACTCCAAGACACAGCAGCACCCCCTAATGTAAAAATCCATCCAGAAGTTGACTTGGAATTTGATTCTACATTGTTCCAGTTAGCATCGCTGTACCCCTCTAGTGCAGCGGGATAGCCTTGGTAATGCAAACCAAAATTTATTGTTCCTTTCAAGTAAGCCATAACTCTTGAAACTGCTTTCCAGTGTTCATATCCTGGATTACTTGAGAAACGACATAATATTCCCACGGCTTGGGCTATGTCCGGTCTTGTGCAATGCATAGCGTACATAAGACTCCCAATAACACTAGAATACTCAAGTTGAGCATGAGTACGGCCGGTGTTCTTCATTAACTTGATAGTATGGTCTAAAGGAGTAGGTGCTGGATTGTCATCAAAGTGACCATATTTCTTGAGAAATTTCTCAATATAATGAGATTGAGTTAAAACCAACTCATCTCCCTTTCTTAGGATCTTAATTCCCAAGATTACATCAGCCTCTCCTAAATCCTTCATATCAAAGTTAGAACTAAGAAACTTCTTTGTTTCTTCCACAACAGATATGTCAGACCCAAAGATTAACATATCATCAACATACAAACAGAGAATCACACAACCAGAACTATCATGCTTACTATAGATACATTTGTCCGCATCATTCACCACAAACCCATATGACAAAACTACTTTATCAAACTTCTCATGCCATTGCATAGGGGCTTGCTTCAAACCATAGAGAGATTTCACTAACTTGCAAACTTTCTTCTCTTGGCCTGGTAATATGAAACCTTCAGGTTGTTCCATATATATCTCTTCTTCTAAATCCCCATTTAGAAAAGCAGTTTTGACATCCATTTGATGCACAACCAACTTATGAATAGAAGCAAGTGCAATCAAGCAACGAATGGATGAGATGCGTGCAACAGGAGCATATGTATCAAAGTAATCAATACCATGTCTTTGTTTATAACCCTTGGCAACTAGCCTTGCCTTAAACTTATCAACTTCACCATCAGCTCTCAACTTTCTCTTGAATATCCATTTACTTCCTATTGCTTTAGCACCAGGAGGTAAATTTACTAATACCCAAGTCCCGTTAGTCAAAAGCGAATGCTTTTCATCATTGATGGCTTCTTTCCAGAAATTTGCATCTCTAGAACTCATGGCTTCAGCATAAGTTTTAGGGTCATCATCAGTATGCATAACATACTGGTTAACACTAAGAATTCTATTCTTATTGCCTCTACAAGGTAATAAATAAAGTTTGGATCAGGCTTTTTCTCAATCCTTCCTCTCTTACTCCTTCTAGGTTCGATATCTTCAGTAGGCACTGAAATATCATTGTCATAAGTAGGAGAGGGATTTTCATCATTGTTATCAATCTCCATAGGTTCTAGATCAGGTAACAATGGATTCTCCATGGGTTGCATTTGAGAACTGTTCCTATTTAAGTTCTCAAAGAATTCCACATCTACAGATTCTATAATCTCAAAAGTGTCAAGGTTTATAAATCTGTAGGTGATACTATTAAGAGAGTATCCCACAAAAGCACATTTATAAGCCCTGTTTCCCAACTTTGGTCTTTTGGGATCAGGCTTTCGAACATATGCTAAACAACCCCAGACTTTAAGTCTTCTCAAGTTTGGTTTCCTCTTAAACCACAACTCATAAGGAGAAACACTCTTCTTTTTCAAAGGAATTCTATTCAAAATATAACATGCAGACAACATAGCTTCACCCCACAAAGAATTAGGCAAACCAGAACTTATAAGCATGCAATTAACCATATCAATCAAAGTTCTATTTTTCCTTTCAGCCATACCATTTTGTTGAGGTGTGTAAGGTGCAGTACGTTGATGAACTAAACCATGCTCTTGACAAAAGGAATTAAATTCAGTAGGAAAGTATTCACCACCACGATCAGAACGTAAAATCTTAATTTTGTGCTCTAATTGTGTCTCTACTTCTGCTTTATAAATCCTAAATTTATCAAAGACTTCATCCTTAGATTTCATTAAATATGTATAAGCATATCTAGTACTATCTTCTATAAAAGTGACATAATACTTATTTCCACCACGAGTGGCAGAACCATGCAAATCACCCACATCACTATGTACTAATTCAAGTAAGGAAGAATTTCGTACTACAGACTTATGGGAAATTCTAGTTATCTTTGCTTGCACACATATTTCACATTTAGAAGCATGATCAAAATTGCAATCAGAAATCAAGCCTAATCGATTCATGTTTCTAAGAGAACCATAATTCACATGCCCTAATCTACCATGCCATAAATTAACAGAGTCAACAATATAGGCAGAACCATTATTTATTAAATTAAGCTTAATCATCCCATTACAAGCATATCCTTATTAAAACCTTCACCATCAAAACGTTCCAATCGAGTAAAGGTTTGGTTCATCACTTGCAGAGATTGAGCAGTAGCATTCGAATTCGAAGATTCACCCTCCATTGCCAGAAAATTATTTGTCTAAAAACTGTTGGAAAAAAAATGGGTTTCACAAAGGATGAATGAATCAGAGAAGAAAGTGTTGCACTCCAAAACTTTCAAGGCTTGTATAAATTTCTTTTAGACAAATATTTCTACCCTCCCAATAACAATTGGCGATTACAACAGGTATGCGAAATATTGCCTTCAGGATACAATGAAAGCCCTGCAACGAAAACTGAATTCAAGGTTTGTACCCCTTGATTCAATCAAGAACACACAAAGAGATTTCTGATTTCTGATGATGCTTTTTGAAACAGAGAAAACAGATTGATTTTTCTTATATGTTAAACGAAACTGGGAGAAGCTATTTATAAAGGGTTTTGCACCTGTTGGGAATAGGTTTTTATTCGCCAACAGGTTTCTATTCACGAAACGTCAGGTTCCTTCATCAACAGACATCAATGGTGTCTTTTGGATTCGAAATTTTCGAACAGGCTTTTATCGGCGATGCCCCCCAGGACCCCCCTTTGGTTAGCGGCGTTGAAAATATTCCAACATTCTCCCCCTATTTTCAAAAACCATAAAACAAAGTTAAAACTTTTAAATCAGAGTGACTGCATCACCGAAGTGACTGCCTACGTACCCGAGTGGGATCAAGCCAACGTAGTTCAAGCACAATTGAGACTAAGCATCATCGTTGAAATCAACACATAAATGATAGGTATCTTTTGGATTTGAACCTTCACTTAGTGTAAGAAACTCAAAGCCTTATCGAGGTTCTATGGTGAAACCAGTCTTGAACCAAGTACCCCTTATGATAAAACCGGAGTCTCCACACATATTGATTTCATAAAATCATGTGTTCTGTAGCCAAGCACGTTAATGGCCATGTGCTTATATCCTTGTTCATGAGTCTTCTTTAGAGAACGGTCTTCTTCTCTTAGGAAACGGCCTTATTTCCATACTCATATAGGTAAGTCTCGAAGGTGTTTCTGCGATACACCTTTTACTAATCATAGACTCATTAAGGATTTACATCCATCCTATTTTCTTGCAGAAACCAGCACTAATAAGAAATGGGAAGTTTTTATATTAGTGCTCCATAATCCACATCCATAACTTGTTGGTACCACATTGAACCTTGTTTATCCTTTTCAAAACATAGGTTGGGTTTCTGCTATGGGAGATCAAACTTCCTTCACAGACCTTAGTCCCATTTCTTTCCTTTTTATTGAAACCACTGAACTTGGTAGACTTTTCGTAAATGGGTCTGCCAAATTTCTCTTTGATTCAATAAAGTTAACCGTAACTACTCCCCTCTTGAGTAGTTGCCTAACCATGTAGTGTCTAAGACTTGCATGTCTAGACTTTCCATTATAAGTCTTATTAGAGACATTATAGATTGTAGCTTGATTATCACAATTAATCAAGACCGCCGGAGTTGGCTTCTTCCAAAAAGGAATTTCCATAAGTAGGTTTCTAAGCCAATCTGCTTCCTTACATGCATCAGTTAAAGCTATCAATTCTGACAACATTGTTGAATCAGAGATACAAGTCTGCTTCTTGGAACTCCAAGACACAGCAGCACCCCCTAATGTAAAAATCCATCCAGAAGTTGACTTGGAATTTGATTCTACATTGTTCCAGTTAGCATCGCTGTACCCCTCTAGTGCAGCGGGATAGCCTTGGTAATGCAAACCAAAATTTATTGTTCCTTTCAAGTAAGCCATAACTCTTGAAACTGCTTTCCAGTGTTCATATCCTGGATTACTTGAGAAACGACATAATATTCCCACGGCTTGGGCTATGTCCGGTCTTGTGCAATGCATAGCGTACATAAGACTCCCAATAACACTAGAATACTCAAGTTGAGCATGAGTACGGCCGGTGTTCTTCATTAACTTGATAGTATGGTCTAAAGGAGTAGGTGCTGGATTGTCATCAAAGTGACCATATTTCTTGAGAAATTTCTCAATATAATGAGATTGAGTTAAAACCAACTCATCTCCCTTTCTTAGGATCTTAATTCCCAAGATTACATCAGCCTCTCCTAAATCCTTCATATCAAAGTTAGAACTAAAAACTTCTTTGTTTCTTCCACAACAGATATGTCAGACCCAAAGATTAACATATCATCAACATACAAACAGAGAATCACACAACCAGAACTATCATGCTTACTATAGATACATTTGTCCGCATCATTCACCACAAACCCATATGACAAAACTACTTTATCAAACTTCTCATGCCATTGCATAGGGGCTTGCTTCAAACCATAGAGAGATTTCACTAACTTGCAAACTTTCTTCTTTGCCTGGTAATATGAAACCTTCAGGTTGTTCCATAATATCTCTTCTTCTAAATCCCCATTTAGAAAAGCAGTTTTGACATCCATTTGATGCACAACCAACTTATGAATAGAAGCAAGTGCAATCAAGCAACGAATGGATGAGATGCGTGCAACAGGAGCATATGTATCAAAGTAATCAATACCATGTCTTTGTTTATAACCCTTGGCAACTAGCCTTGCCTTAAACTTATCAACTTCACCATCAGCTCTCAACTTTCTCTTGAATATCCATTTACTTCCTATTGCTTTAGCACCAGGAGGTAAATTTACTAATACCCAAGTCCCGTTAGTCAAAAGCGAATGCTTTTCATCATTGATGGCTTCTTTCCAGAAATTTGCATCTCTAGAACTCATGGCTTCAGCATAAGTTTTAGGGTCATCATCAGTATGCATAACATACTGGTTAACACTAAGAATTCTATTCTTATTTGCCTCTACAAGGTAATAAATAAAGTTTGGATCAGGCTTTTTCTCAATCCTTCCTCTCTTACTCCTTCTAGGTTCGATATCTTCAGTAGGCACTGAAATATCATTGTCATAAGTAGGAGAGGGATTTTCATCATTGTTATCAATCTCCATAGGTTCTAGATCAGGTAACAATGGATTCTCCATGGGTTGCATTTGAGAACTGTTCCTATTTAAGTTCTCAAAGAATTCCACATCTACAGATTCTATAATCTCAAAAGTGTCAAGGTTTATAAATCTGTAGGTGATACTATTAAGAGAGTATCCCACAAAAGCACATTTATAAGCCCTGTTTCCCAACTTTGGTCTTTTGGGATCAGGCTTTCGAACATATGCTAAACAACCCCAGACTTTAAGTCT
Organism: Papaver somniferum; assembly: GCF_003573695.1. NCBI lineage: Eukaryota > Viridiplantae > Streptophyta > Magnoliopsida > Ranunculales > Papaveraceae > Papaver > Papaver somniferum. The sequence continues at coordinate 5,215,170 of NW_020628818.1, forward strand.
TCTCAAGTTTGGTTTCCTCTTAAACCACAACTCATAAGGAGAAACACTCTTCTTTTTCAAAGGAATTCTATTCAAAATATAACATGCAGACAACATAGCTTCACCCCACAAAGAATTAGGCAAACCAGAACTTATAAGCATGCAATTAACCATATCAATCAAAGTTCTATTTTTCCTTTCAGCCATACCATTTTGTTGAGGTGTGTAAGGTGCAGTACGTTGATGAACTAAACCATGCTCTTGACAAAAGGAATTAAATTCAGTAGGAAAGTATTCACCACCACGATCAGAACGTAAAATCTTAATTTTGTGCTCTAATTGTGTCTCTACTTCTGCTTTATAAATCCTAAATTTATCAAAGACTTCATCCTTAGATTTCATTAAATATGTATAAGCATATCTAGTACTATCTTCTATAAAAGTGACATAATACTTATTTCCACCACGAGTGGCAGAACCATGCAAATCACCCACATCACTATGTACTAATTCAAGTAAGGAAGAATTTCGTACTACAGACTTATGGGAAATTCTAGTTATCTTTGCTTGCACACATATTTCACATTTAGAAGCATGATCAAAATTGCAATCAGAAATCAAGCCTAATCGATTCATGTTTCTAAGAGAACCATAATTCACATGCCCTAATCTACCATGCCATAAATTAACAGAGTCAACAATATAGGCAGAACCATTATTTATTAAATTAAGCTTAATCATCCCATTACAAGCATATCCTTATTAAAACCTTCACCATCAAAACGTTCCAATCGAGTAAAGGTTTGGTTCATCACTTGCAGAGATTGAGCAGTAGCATTCGAATTCGAAGATTCACCCTCCATTGCCAGAAAATTATTTGTCTAAAAACTGTTGGAAAAAAATGGGTTTCACAAAGGATGAATGAATCAGAGAAGAAAGTGTTGCACTCCAAAACTTTCAAGGCTTGTATAAATTTCTTTTAGACAAATATTTCTACCCTCCCAATAACAATTGGCGATTACAACAGGTATGCGAAATATTGCCTTCAGGATACAATGAAAGCCCTGCAACGAAAACTGAATTCAAGGTTTGTACCCCTTGATTCAATCAAGAACACACAAAGAGATTTCTGATTTCTGATGATGCTTTTTGAAACAGAGAAAACAGATTGATTTTTCTTATATGTTAAACGAAACTGGGAGAAGCTATTTATAAAGGGTTTTGCACCTGTTGGGAATAGGTTTTATTCGCCAACAGGTTTCTATTCACGAAACGTCAGGTTCCTTCATCAACAGACATCAATGGTGTCTTTTGGATTCGAAATTTTCGAACAGGCTTTTATCGGCGATGCCCCCCAGGACCCCCCTTTGGTTAGCGGCGTTGAAAATATTCCAACATTCTCCCCCTATTTTCAAAAACCATAAAACAAAGTTAAAACTTTTAAATCAGAGTGACTGCATCACGAAGTGACTGCCTACGTACCCGAGTGGGATCAAGCCAACGTAGTTCAAGCACAATTGAGACTAAGCATCATCGTTGAAATCAACACATAAATGATAGGTATCTTTTGGATTTGAACCTTCACTTAGTGTAAGAAACTCAAAGCCTTATCGAGGTTCTATGGTGAAACCAGTCTTGAACCAAGTACCCTTATGATAAAACCGGAGTCTCCACACATATTGATTTCATAAAATCATGTGTTCTGTAGCCAAGCACGTTAATGGCCATGTGCTTATATCCTTGTTCATGAGTCTTCTTTAGAGAACGGTCTTCTTCTCTTAGGAAACGGCCTTATTTCCATACTCATATAGGTAAGTCTCGAAGGTGTTTCTGCGATACACCTTTTACTAATCATAGACTCATTAAGGATTTACATCCATCCTATTTTCTTGCAGAAACCAGCACTAATAAGAAATGGGAAGTTTTATATTAGTGCTCCATAATCCACATCCATAACTTGTTGGTACCACATTGAACCTTGTTTATCCTTTTCAAAACATAGGTTGGGTTTCTGCTATGGGAGATCAAACTTCCTTCACAGACCTTAGTCCCATTTCTTTCCTTTTATTGAAACCACTGAACTTGGTAGACTTTTCGTAAATGGGTCTGCCAAATTTCTTTTGATTCAATAAAGTTAACCGTAACTACTCCCCTCTTGAGTAGTTGCCTAACCATGTAGTGTCTAAGACTTGCATGTCTAGACTTTCCATTATAAGTCTTATTAGAGACATTATAGATTGTAGCTTGATTATCACAATTAATCAAGACCGCCGGAGTTGGCTTCTTCCAAAAAGGAATTTCCATAAGTAGGTTTCTAAGCCAATCTGCTTCCTTACATGCATCAGTTAAAGCTATCAATTCTGACAACATTGTTGAATCAGAGATACAAGTCTGCTTCTTGGAACTCCAAGACACAGCAGCACCCCCTAATGTAAAAATCCATCCAGAAGTTGACTTGGAATTTGATTCTACATTGTTCCAGTTAGCATCGCTGTACCCCTCTAGTGCAGCGGGATAGCCTTGGTAATGCAAACCAAAATTTATTGTTCCTTTCAAGTAAGCCATAACTCTTGAAACTGCTTTCCAGTGTTCATATCCTGGATTACTTGAGAAACGACATAATATTCCCACGGCTTGGGCTATGTCCGGTCTTGTGCAATGCATAGCGTACATAAGACTCCCAATAACACTAGAATACTCAAGTTGAGCATGAGTACGGCCGGTGTTCTTCATTAACTTGATAGTATGGTCTAAAGGAGTAGGTGCTGGATTGTCATCAAAGTGACCATATTTCTTGAGAAATTTCTCAATATAATGAGATTGAGTTAAAACCAACTCATCTCCTTTCTTAGGATCTTAATTCCCAAGATTACATCAGCCTCTCCTAAATCCTTCATATCAAAGTTAGAACTAAGAAACTTCTTTGTTCTTCCACAACAGATATGTCAGACCCAAAGATTAACATATCATCAACATACAAACAGAGAATCACACAACCAGAACTATCATGCTTACTATAGATACATTTGTCCGCATCATTCACCACAAACCCATATGACAAAACTACTTTATCAAACTTCTCATGCCATTGCATAGGGGCTTGCTTCAAACCATAGAGAGATTTCACTAACTTGCAAACTTTCTTCTCTTGGCCTGGTAATATGAAACCTTCAGGTTGTTCCATATAATCTCTTCTTCTAAATCCCCATTTAGAAAAGCAGTTTTGACATCCATTTGATGCACAACCAACTTATGAATAGAAGCAAGTGCAATCAAGCAACGAATGGATGAGATGCGTGCAACAGGAGCATATGTATCAAAGTAATCAATACCATGTCTTTGTTTATAACCCTTGGCAACTAGCCTTGCCTTAAACTTATCAACTTCACCATCAGCTCTCAACTTTCTCTTGAATATCCATTTACTTCCTATTGCTTTAGCACCAGGAGGTAAATTTACTAATACCCAAGTCCCGTTAGTCAAAAGAATGCTTTTCATCATTGATGGCTTCTTTCCAGAAATTTGCATCTCTAGAACTCATGGCTTCAGCATAAGTTTTAGGGTCATCATCAGTATGCATAACATACTGGTTAACACTAAGAATTCTATTCTTATTTGCCTCTACAAGGTAATAAATAAAGTTTGGATCAGGCTTTTTCTCAATCCTTCCTCTCTTACTCCTTCTAGGTTCGATATCTTCAGTAGGCACTGAAATATCATTGTCATAAGTAGGAGAGGGATTTTCATCATTGTTATCAATCTCCATAGGTTCTAGATCAGGTAACAATGGATTCTCCATGGGTTGCATTTGAGAACTGTTCCTATTTAAGTTCTCAAAGAATTCCACATCTACAGATTCTATAATCTCAAAAGTGTCAAGGTTTATAAATCTGTAGGTGATACTATTAAGAGAGTATCCCACAAAAGCACATTTATAAGCCCTGTTTCCCAACTTTGGTCTTTTGGGATCAGGCTTTCGAACATATGCTAAACAACCCCAGACTTTAAGTCTTCTCAAGTTTGGTTTCCTCTTAAACCACAACTCATAAGGAGAAACACTCTTCTTTTTCAAAGGAATTCTATTCAAAATATAACATGCAGACAACATAGCTTCACCCCACAAAGAATTAGGCAAACAGAACTTATAAGCATGCAATTAACCATATCAATCAAAGTTCTATTTTTCCTTTCAGCCATACCATTTTGTTGAGGTGTGTAAGGTGCAGTACGTTGATGAACTAAACCATGCTCTTGACAAAAGGAATTAAATTCAGTAGGAAAGTATTCACCACCACGATCAGAACGTAAAATCTTAATTTTGTGCTCTAATTGTGTCTCTACTTCTGCTTTATAAATCCTAAATTTATCAAAGACTTCATCCTTAGATTTCATTAAATATGTATAAGCATATCTAGTACTATCTTCTATAAAAGTGACATAATACTTATTTCCACCACGAGTGGCAGAACCATGCAAATCACCCACATCACTATGTACTAATTCAAGTAAGGAAGAATTTCGTACTACAGACTTATGGGAAATTCTAGTTATCTTTGCTTGCACACATATTTCACATTTAGAAGCATGATCAAAATTGCAATCAGAAATCAAGCCTAATCGATTCATGTTTCTAAGAGAACCATAATTCACATGCCCTAATCTACCATGCCATAAATTAACAGAGTCAACAATATAGGCAGAACCATTATTTATTAAATTAAGCTTAATCATCCCATTACAAGCATATCCTTATTAAAACCTTCACCATCAAAACGTTCCAATCGAGTAAAGGTTTGGTTCATCACTTGCAGAGATTGAGCAGTAGCATTCGAATTCGAAGATTCACCCTCCATTGCCAGAAAATTATTTGTCTAAAAACTGTTGGAAAAAAAATGGGTTTCACAAAGGATGAATGAATCAGAGAAGAAAGTGTTGCACTCCAAAACTTTCAAGGCTTGTATAAATTTCTTTTAGACAAATATTTCTACCCTCCCAATAACAATTGGCGATTACAACAGGTATGCGAAATATTGCCTTCAGGATACAATGAAAGCCCTGCAACGAAAACTGAATTCAAGGTTTGTACCCCTTGATTCAATCAAGAACACACAAAGAGATTTCTGATTTCTGATGATGCTTTTTGAAACAGAGAAAACAGATTGATTTTTCTTATATGTTAAACGAAACTGGGAGAAGCTATTTATAAAGGGTTTTGCACCTGTTGGGAATAGGTTTTTATTCGCCAACAGGTTTCTATTCACGAAACGTCAGGTTCCTTCATCAACAGACATCAATGGTGTCTTTTGGATTCGAAATTTTCGAACAGGCTTTTATCGGCGATGCCCCCCAGGACCCCCTTTGGTTAGCGGCGTTGAAAATATTCCAACATTCTCCCCCTATTTTCAAAAACCATAAAACAAAGTTAAAACTTTTAAATCAGAGTGACTGCATCACCGAAGTGACTGCCTACGTACCCGAGTGGGATCAAGCCAACGTAGTTCAAGCACAATTGAGACTAAGCATCATCGTTGAAATCAACACATAAATGATAGGTATCTTTTGGATTTGAACCTTCACTTAGTGTAAGAAACTCAAAGCCTTATGGTTCTATGGTGAAACCAGTCTTGAACCAAGTACCCCTTATGATAAAACCGGAGTCTCCACACATATTGATTTCATAAAATCATGTGTTCTGTAGCCAAGCACGTTAATGGCCATGTGCTTATATCCTTGTTCATGAGTCTTCTTTAGAGAACGGTCTTCTTCTCTTAGGAAACGGCCTTATTTCCATACTCATATAGGTAAGTCTCGAAGGTGTTTCTGCGATACACCTTTTACTAATCATAGACTCATTAAGGATTTACATCCATCCTATTTTCTTGCAGAAACCAGCACTAATAAGAAATGGGAAGTTTTTATATTAGTGCTCCATAATCCACATCCATAACTTGTTGGTACCACATTGAACCTTGTTTATCCTTTTCAAAACATAGGTTGGGTTTCTGCTATGGGAGATCAAACTTCCTTCACAGACCTTAGTCCCATTTCTTTCCTTTTTATTGAAACCACTGAACTTGGTAGACTTTTCGTAAATGGGTCTGCCAAATTTCTCTTTGATTCAATAAAGTTAACCGTAACTACTCCCCTCTTGAGTAGTTGCCTAACCATGTAGTGTCTAAGACTTGCATGTCTAGACTTTCCATTATAAGTCTTATTAGAGACATTATAGATTGTAGCTTGATTATCACAATTAATCAAGACCGCCGGAGTTGGCTTCTTCCAAAAAGGAATTTCCATAAGTAGGTTTCTAAGCCAATCTGCTTCCTTACATGCATCAGTTAAAGCTATCAATTCTGACAACATTGTTGAATCAGAGATACAAGTCTGCTTCTTGGAACTCCAAGACACAGCAGCACCCCCTAATGTAAAAATCCATCCAGAAGTTGACTTGGAATTTGATTCTACATTGTTCCAGTTAGCATCGCTGTACCCCTCTAGTGCAGCGGGATAGCCTTGGTAATGCAAACCAAAATTTATTGTTCCTTTCAAGTAAGCCATAACTCTTGAAACTGCTTTCCAGTGTTCATATCCTGGATTACTTGAGAAACGACATAATATTCCCACGGCTTGGGCTATGTCCGGTCTTGTGCAATGCATAGCGTACATAAGACTCCCAATAACACTAGAATACTCAAGTTGAGCATGAGTACGGCCGGTGTTCTTCATTAACTTGATAGTATGGTCTAAAGGAGTAGGTGCTGGATTGTCATCAAAGTGACCATATTTCTTGAGAAATTTCTCAATATAATGAGATTGAGTTAAAACCAACTCATCTCCCTTTCTTAGGATCTTAATTCCCAAGATTACATCAGCCTCTCCTAAATCCTTCATATCAAAGTTAGAACTAAGAAACTTCTTTGTTTCTTCCACAACAGATATGTCAGACCCAAGATTAACATATCATCAACATACAAACAGAGAATCACACAACCAGAACTATCATGCTTACTATAGATACATTTGTCCGCATCATTCACCACAAACCCATATGACAAAACTACTTTATCAAACTTCTCATGCCATTGCATAGGGGCTTGCTTCAAACCATAGAGAGATTTCACTAACTTGCAAACTTTCTTCTCTTGGCCTGGTAATATGAAACCTTCAGGTTGTTCCATATATATCTCTTCTTCTAAATCCCCATTTAGAAAAGCAGTTTTGACATCCATTTGATGCACAACCAACTTATGAATAGAAGCAAGTGCAATCAAGCAACGAATGGATGAGATGCGTGCGTGCAACAGGAGCATATGTATCAAAGTAATCAATACCATGTCTTTGTTTATAACCCTTGGCAACTAGCCTTGCCTTAAACTTATCAACTTCACCATCAGCTCTCAACTTTCTCTTGAATATCCATTTACTTCCTATTGCTTTAGCACCAGGAGGTAAATTTACTAATACCCAAGTCCCGTTAGTCAAAAGCGAATGCTTTTCATCATTGATGGCTTCTTTCCAGAAATTTGCATCTCTAGAACTCATGGCTTCAGCATAAGTTTTAGGTCATCATCAGTATGCATAACATACTGGTTAACACTAAGAATTCTATTCTTATTTGCCTCTACAAGGTAATAAATAAAGTTTGGATCAGGCTTTTTCTCAATCCTTCCTCTCTTACTCCTTCTAGGTTCGATATCTTCAGTAGGCACTGAAATATCATTGTCATAAGTAGGAGAGGGATTTTCATCATTGTTATCAATCTCCATAGGTTCTAGATCAGGTAACAATGGATTCTCCATGGGTTGCATTTGAGAACTGTTCCTATTTAAGTTCTCAAAGAATTCCACATCTACAGATTCTATAATCTCAAAAGTGTCAAGGTTTATAAATCTGTAGGTGATACTATTAAGAGAGTATCCCACAAAAGCACATTTATAAGCCCTGTTTCCCAACTTTGGTCTTTTGGGATCAGGCTTTCGAACATATGCTAAACAACCCCAGACTTTAAGTCTTCTCAAGTTTGGTTTCCTCTTAAACCACAACTCATAAGGAGAAACACTCTTTTTTTCAAAGGAATTCTATTCAAAATATAACATGCAGACAACATAGCTTCACCCCACAAAGAATTAGGCAAACCAGAACTTATAAGCATGCAATTAACCATATCAATCAAAGTTCTATTTTTCCTTTCATCCATACCATTTTGTTGAGGTGTGTAAGGTGCAGTACGTTGATGAACTAAACCATGCTCTTGACAAAAGGAATTAAATTCAGTAGGAAAGTATTCACCACCACGATCAGAACGTAAAATCTTAATTTTGTGCTCTAATTGTGTCTCTACTTCTGCTTTATAAATCCTAAATTTATCAAAGACTTCATCCTTAGATTTCATTAAATATGTATAAGCATATCTAGTACTATCTTCTATAAAAGTGACATAATACTTATTTCCACCACGAGTGGCAGAACCATGCAAATCACCCACATCACTATGTACTAATTCAAGTAAGGAAGAATTTCGTACTACAGACTTATGGGAAATTCTAGTTATCTTTGCTTGCACACATATTTCACATTTAGAAGCATGATCAAAATTGCAATCAGAAATCAAGCCTAATCGATTCATGTTTCTAAGAGAACCATAATTCACATGCCCTAATCTACCATGCCATAAATTAACAGAGTCAACAATATAGGCAGAACCATTATTTATTAAATTAAGCTTAATCATCCCATTACAAGCATATCCTTATTAAAACCTTCACCATCAAAACGTTCCAATCGAGTAAAGGTTTGGTTCATCACTTGCAGAGATTGAGCAGTAGCATTCGAATTCGAAGATTCACCCTCCATTGCCAGAAAATTATTTGTCTAAAAACTGTTGGAAAAAAAATGGGTTTCACAAAGGATGAATGAATCAGAGAAGAAAGTGTTGCACTCCAAAACTTTCAAGGCTTGTATAAATTTCTTTTAGACAAATATTTCTACCCTCCCAATAACAATTGGCGATTACAACAGGTATGCGAAATATTGCCTTCAGGATACAATGAAAGCCCTGCAACGAAAACTGAATTCAAGGTTTGTACCCCTTGATTCAATCAAGAACACACAAAGAGATTTCTGATTTCTGATGATGCTTTTTGAAACAGAGAAAACAGATTGATTTTTCTTATATGTTAAACGAAACTGGGAGAAGCTATTTATAAAGGGTTTTGCACCTGTTGGGAATAGGTTTTTATTCGCCAACAGGTTTCTATTCACGAAACGTCAGGTTCCTTCATCAACAGACATCAATGGTGTCTTTTGGATTCGAAATTTTCGAACAGGCTTTTATCGGCGATGCCCCCAAGGACCCCCCTTTGGTTAGCGGCGTTGAAAATATTCCAACAGATTATGGGTGTGTAACTATGCTGTTACATGGATGAATGAAATGTTGCTTGAGAACTAGATGAATGTTAGGATTGTCACAGGAGAAGAGCAAAAAGAATGGCCTGAAAAATGGTCGGGAAACAGCCAGAAACAGGGGAGACTCTGATGAAATCATTTCTCAACTGTGTCAACTCAATACCGGCCGATGAGCCGATTCAACCCAAGCAAGTAAGACCAGTCAGCTGAGTTATCATATGACTCGTTGCTAACTCAATGGCCGACTCCTCCTCTCCTTGACTTGTTGACTGACGTTTGACCAGTCTGACTGTTAACTTTAACTGCACTGTAACGAAATATTTTGTTATCAGAGATGAATATATCAGCGACCGGCGGTGACTTTTCCGACCGAATTCCGGAATCTGTATGAGTTTCTCTCATGGGGTGTGACGACCTAGAATTAGAATGGGTTTGAGGAATTGGGCTTGAATTTGGAAGGAGAAGGTGGAAGAGTTTTACAAAGACAAGGATTTGGAAGTTGAGCTACAAAAGGAAAGGGATTCTATTCCTAAGAGGATTGCAAGAGCATTGAAGCCTATAAATAGAGAAGTTCGCTACACAACTTACACACCTCTCTACACACACAACACTTGTGTTTTTGCTTGCTTTGGAAATTCTTCTTTTAATTATTTGTGTGAACTTTAAAAAAATATTCTCCCTTTAATTATTTGTGTGAATTTCAAAAACATGAGTAGTTAATTTTCTTATTGATTGAGGATGAATTCCTAGTTCTTGACATGTTTTAAGTTTTGTTTTTAAATCTACTTTGAAGTTTTTCACATGATTATCGTTTGTTTTTACTAATAGGAATGTTTGCACATTCATGGTTGATTGATAGATTGTTTAGGTGGCCAACTAAATTGGTTTGTTAATTGATCTAAAGCTAGTGAGAGTTAGGGGATAAGTAATCGTTTCTTGACTCTTTACATAAGTAGCAAACACGAGACCTTGCGGAGGGATTCCGTGGAGCAATTGTGTGTGGAAACAACGTTAGCAAGTAGACCTTGAGCTAAGAGTCTAACTACTAATATCAACCTAATAAATTCATAAATCTTAATGCATTTAACTAAATTACATCTTGAGTGACCTACTACTAGGTGGTTTGGTGAATAGAATCCGGTAGTTGAGAACTTCCGTATCCGGTGATACTAGGGATTTAGGGGTTTAGCACTGAGCTAGCTGCTTTACCTACGGTTGGTGATAATCTGTGACTAATAAAAAGTGGAAAAGAACATAACTTGAATCATTGTTTTGCAACGAAGAAGGATTCCTTGATCTAATCTCTCTTATTGATTTCAACATACACTTTTAATTGCTTTGTTTACTTTCTTTTGTTTTTAAAATCTAAAATCAATCCCCCCTTTTTGTGACAACTAAACAACTAAAACCTCTTGCTTCTCGTGGGAACGAAATTGACTACACTAAATTACTTGTTAATTAGGTGGAAAAATATGTTAATTTGTTGTGGTTACGACATGCATCATGTGTGTATCATAGTAGCAACCAATTTTCACATCAACTTTAATGGAAACACGAACTTTGCCGGGCCAATCGACTATCTTATTGAACGAGATCCAATGTCTACACCTATGGAATGAAAACACGAGGCATAAATTCTCTAAAGAACTTGAGATATATTTGGTGACACGTAACATATATTCACTCTAAAGTAGTTGAGTTGAATCCCATGCACTTTTATTACGTAATAATTAAGGCCACACCACTTATTAAAACTCTCAAGACCCAAGTGTCTAACTCATAGCTGTTTTTCTTCTACTAGCTTAAGGAATTTAAACTAGTTGTTGAATTATTTCTTTATAATGGGACTATGAGGATTGGATCATCGAGCGCAGCATTGCTCAAAATTTGTTGCTACCCATATTCATCGTTTCAAAACTCTGGTTTTGGCGGGAAACAATGGCAGCAAGAACACATTTCTGGTTCGAGTTTTTGGTAATGATTTAGCCAGACTCAATAGCTAGAATTGCATGGGAAGACTTGACTGAGCCTAACAGGATTGGTATGGGTCATCAGTTCAATTAAATTTGGCTAGAACCCGTGTTGAAGTGAAGCAGCGAAGATACATGCGAACACGACCTGGATGGAGATATTCACGAGATTTGGAGAGTTTCGTAAGACTACACCATGTTCTGAGTCATGCAGAGACGTGTTGGAACGTGTTTGCAGAGATTTAACGCGTGTAGGAGAAGAAAAAGGGAAGAAAATATTCCCGAGAATATTTTCTTTTACTACCGAGTATTGGAAGGATTTTCCGGAGTAATTAGCGAATATTCTTGTCCCTGTTGAGTATAAATAGCCTATTAGGGTATCACTGAAGAGGAACAAAGATTTTGGGAGAGGCGGAGAGCAACAACAAAAGAGAAAAAGTCGCACCAGAGAACCACCATTTCTCCTGCTGCTGAAGAACACGAAGAACAAAATACCACCAGAGGCAGTCGTTCATGCTACAGTGACAACGACAGTCACACGAGGGTCGCAGAGATACAACAACAACAACAGTTCAATTTTATCATCCTTTGTAACAATGTTTTGCAACAATTATAAACGTTGCAAACACCCGATTTTCATTATTTTCTCTCCATTTCATCTTTGTAAACAAATTTTGAGCATGAATCAATATTTTGAGCAAGTTTACACAATGATGAGCTAAACCCATCCTCTGGGGAGACGGAGGAAGCTATTTCACCAATGAAATGTGGTAATCTCTATTTTATTTAATTTATGCAATTATTGTATGATTTTTATTTGCCTTGATAAATGAATAGATACAATGGTTTTTGTTAAACAATTGTTATTTCAATTGATGGAGCATGCTAGCCTAGGGTTTTGATGTCCCGTACTTTCGATTTACAATTTTTATTTCTAAAAAATCAACTTTTGCAATATTAAGAATCAATTTGAATGAAGGATTTGCATAATTATAATTAGAGAATATAAATCACTTTGATATTGGTAATTAGTGGAATCCATAGCCCCAGTCTTCTCCATATTTTTCATATCACTTTTATTTAAGTTTCCTATATTTTTTATTTAAAATTAAGTCTAAAATCTGCTTTCACAAGTCTTGAACGAATCTTATTACTACAACATCATTGAAAATCACATCAATTTTTGGCGCCGCCGACGCGGACTTGTCTTTAGGCTAGAGTTTTTAGATTTTTTTTTTAGGTTTTTATTTTATTTGTTCTTCTTTACGTTTTTGGGTTTTTTTTCTTTTTCTTACAGAATTCGGAATTTGGAGCGAAAGAAAATTTTGCCAAAGCTTTAGGTGAATACTTAAAGACTTCGAGTGAAAGGCAAAGCGAAATGAGCGAAAGAAGAAGATTTTTTTTATTTTATAAAAAAAAAGAGAGACATTTTTATTTTTGTAGATTTTTATTTTTTTAGACTTTCTTTTTCTTTTGCACTTTATATTTTTGGACTTTGGACTTTAAATTTTGGGACTTATTTTTAAACCCTACGGAAGGGTAGTTTAAATATAGACTGTTTGCAGAGAAGGACGGTGATTACGATATCACCTCGTCCCCTCGGGTTCGTACATGACATAGGAGTCGTGGCCTGAGTCGACTGCAAAGGTTCATCCCCCGTCTGGTACGGGAGGTAAGTTTGTCGAAACACTCGCGAATCCCCTGTCAGCGAGTTACTGTCTTCCTTCGTATGCATATATGTTGAGGACTTGAAAACGGCTGCTTTAATTTCCTAGTAAAGGGCAAGGACTGGCCATACAAGATAAGGGTTCGGATTTCATCACCGTTCTCTTCTTGCCCGCCTTAGGAAAACGACACCAAACGCGAACCTAAGCCTAAAATTTTGACTAGAACGAGACCGATAGGGTAACGAGCTTAACAGGAAAGTCATTCGAAAAATATTGGTTACTCTTTTAAGCATACTTCGAAGTTCTTGACGGTTTCTGTAAGTTGAATGCGTGACTGCGCCGCCTTGTAATACCGGTGAGGCCTTGGGTATCAAAGCTCCACCGAGCTTCCCTCGCTATTCAACTTACTTTAACTCGGATTGATTCCAGAGGGGTTTGCTTAAATTGTAACGAATTCCCGTTCGAAGGATTAGAAGCTGGTCTAGAAACAATCTAAGTGGAGCCATCATGCTTTTTGTTTGCTAGAAATCAGTAGGTTTGTTGTGGTGGAGTCAGCCTTGTTTGTGTTTGCATAGAACATCCCTTCCTTTTTAGGACTTTTCTTTTTGATTTTGTTTTTCTAGTGTATGCCCGAAGTTTTTAAACGGGCTTGGAAAAGAAACACTCTAGGTCGTTTGATTAGTGACAAACCTAGTAGTTCTTCTTGTGAAGGCGGGGAGCTCGAAGACTCTTCTTTTGAGAGCCCCGTTTTTGGAAACTTCAGTTTTGAGAATCTGTCTCTTCGTGAGGAAAGTACCCCTAGTACTCCTAGTCCTTTGGTAGTGCCAGAAATGGCAACTTTGAAAGCTTTGCTAAACCCAACTAGGACCTCTCGTCCGTCTTGTATCAAGTTAGCTGAAACCGAGGCAAATTATGAACTGAAACCTGGGACTTTACAGATGCTCCCAATGTTTTTAGGGAAGGAGAATGAGAACCCCTATTTTCATGTTAGGGAATTTGAGGAAGTTTGTAGTACTCTGAAAATTAAAAACCTAAGTGATGATGCGTTGAAACTTAGGTTATTCCCCTTTTCCTTAAAAGATAAAGCCAAATCTTGGCTGTATAGTTTGGACTCTGAGTCAATTGAAACCTATGACCAACTTACTTCTGCCTTTATACATAAGTTTTTCCCAAGGCATAAAACATCGTCTATTAGGACACAAATATGTACTTTTGCCCAACAAGAGGGAGAATCTTTATATAGGTACTTAGAAAGGTTCAATGACTTGATATCTCAATGTCCTCATCATGGTTTGGAGAAGGTTAGGTTAGTTCAGATCCTCTACGAGGGTTTAGATTATTCAACAACAACCATGGTTGAGTCCTTATGCACAGGTGGGTTTGAGAATAAAACTGTTGATGAAGCGATGACATTTTTGAATGAAATCGCCGATAAGACCCAACAATGGGAAAATAGTAGGGAACCCCAGAAAACAATTCTTCTAAGTAGAGGAAATGTTAATAGGGTAGAAGGATCTCATGAGTCAGATGCCAAAATAGCAGCTATAGCCAAAAGGTTAGAAGCCTTAGAATTAGGTCATAGTGGTAGTAGTGGAAGAAATGAGCCTTTTTGGGAAGGCCATGTGTTGAAGAGCAAGCCAATGCTCTTTATAACAACACTAGGTTTGATAACCGACAGAAGTTTGACCCATATTCAAAACCTAAACCCTGTCTGGAGAAACCATCCAAACCTTTCTTGGTCCAAGGCCAGAATCAAGGTCAGTCTAGTAATGCTCAGGTTCCCCCGGTTTTGGCTATACTAAGAATCCTTCAGCCCGCACAGTTTCAGAACCCTTCGGATAAGAAGATTATGAGTTTAGAAGATCTCTTGCTTTGTTAACTCGTAACACTGTGCAGTTTCAGCAATCTGTTGCTCAAGGTTTAGAAGAAAATAAGAGAATAGGTCAGGCTAACTCTCAGGCTATTTCCGAGTTGAAAACCCAGGTTAGTCAGATAAATGAGTCTTTAAGAGAAAGAGGTAAGTTTCCTAGTCAGACTCAACCCAACCCTAGAGGAATTAATGAAATAGGTGAAAGACCATCTGATCATGTGAATGCTATTAAAACCCTTAGGAGTGGTAGAGTGATAGACAACAAGGTTTCCATGCCTGATAGTGAACATGCTGTAGTTCACCCTTCTGAACCAGAAACTGAGGAGACTGATAGAGTCTCTAAAGAGACCAATGAGGGTCATATTGAGCCCGCTTTGTCCCTAGAGCCCCATTCCCACAGCTGCTAGTTCCAACTAAGAGGGAGTCCAATTTTAATGATATATTGGAGGTTTTTAAGCAGGTAACTATCAACCTTCCACTACTAGATGCAATTAAGAAGATTCCCTCTTATGCCAAGTTTCTCAAGGATATGTGTACGCGAAAGCGAAAGCTTAATGTCCAAAAGAAAGCCTTTCTAGCTAGTCAGGTGAGTTCTATTATTCAGAATACCACTACTCCTAAGTATAAAGACCCAGGGTCCCCTACCATTTCTTGCACAATAGGTAAATACCGTGTTGAGAAAGCGTTGCTTGACTTAGGAGCTAGTGTGAACTTACTACCATATCATGTGTACCTTAAGCTAGGACTTGGTGAGATGAAACCTACCCAGATGACACTTCAGTTAGCTGATAGGTCCGTTAAAATTCCTCGTGGTGTGATCGAGGATGTTCTCATAGAGGTTGACAAGTTTATTTATCCAGTGGATTTTGTTATCCTAGATACCCAACCTGTCCCTGACCCAGAGAACCAGATACCGGTAATTTTAGGTCGCCCGTTTTTAGCTACATCCAATGCGATCATTAACTGTCGTAATGGTATTATGAAATTGTCTTTTGGTAATATGACTATTGAGCTGAACATTTTTAATATTAGTAAGCTACCCTCTGAACTAGATGACTCGAACATAGAAGAGGTGAACATGATAGGAACATTAGTCGAGGAGTCATTACCAAACACTTTGTTAGAAGATCCATTAGAGAAATGCCTAGCTCACTTTGGGATTGATTTTGATGATGATAATGTGATTAATGAGGTGAATGCTTTGTTAGATTCAACCCCTTTGTTGGACTAGTAATGATGGAAACCTAAGTTGAACCACTACCATTTCTAAGACTACCCTAGTTCCTTCATTAGAAGAGCCTCCTAAGTTGGACCTAAAACCATTGCCAGATTCCCTGAAATATATGTTTTTAGGCCCGTCTGAGACTTTACCTGTGATTATTTCTTCCGTCTTGGATAGTGACCAGGAAAGTAGGCTAGTAACCGTCCTTCAAAACAACAAGGAAGCTTTAGGGTGGACCATAGCTGACATTAAGGGTATAAGTCCCACTGTTTGTATGCATCAGATCTATTTAGAGAGTGATACCAAACCTTCTAGGGAGATGCAACGTCGACTAAACCCTAATATGAAAGAGGTAGTTCGAAACGAGGTCCTTAAGTTGTTAGATGCAGGCATTATCTATCCCATTTCAGACAGTAAGTGGGTCAGCCCCGTTCAGGTTGTACCCAAGAAATCCGGTATTACTGTAGTCCAGAATGATAACAATGAGTTAATCCCGACCCGAGTGACCACGGGTTGGCGTTTTTGTATTGACTATAGGAAATTGAACAAGGTCACTAGGAATGACCATTTCCCCTTCCCTTCATCGACCAGATACTAGAGAGATTAGCTGGACATAGTCACTACTGCTTTTTAGATGGCTACTCTGGATATAATCAGATCGTTATTGCCCCAGAAGACCAGGAGAAAACCACTTTTACCTGTCCCTTTGGTACCTTTGCGTATAGACGCATGCCTTTCGGTCTTTGTAATGCCCGGCGACTTTTCAGCGTTGCATGATGAGCATATTTTCTGACATGGTAGAACGGTTCTTAGAGGTCTTTATGGATGATTTTTCAGTGTTTGGTTCGTCTTTCGATAAGTGCTTGCGTCATTTGTCACTAGTGTTGACTAGGTGTAAGGAAAAAAAAATTAGTGCTTAATTGGGAGAAATGTCACTTCATGGTTCGTTCAGGAATTTTTTTAGGGCATATCGTATCTTCTAAGGGTATAGAGGTAGGTAAATCCAAAGTTGACCTTATTAAGACTTTACAGATCCCAAAAACCGTAAGAGATATCAGGTCATTCTTAGGGCATGCAGGTTTTTATCGTCGATTCATTAAGGATTTTAGCCTAATTTCTAGACCTCTTTGAAATTTGCTTGCAAAAGATGTTAAGTTTGTCTTTGATGATGCTTGTTTAAAGGATTTTGAGAAGCCTAAGAATTTACTCACTACCGCCCCCATAGTCCAGGCACCCAACTGGAACCTACCCTTTGAGATCATGTGTGATGCTTCAGATTATGCTATTGGTGTTGTGCTAGGTCAGCGAGAAAACAAATTACTTCATGTGATTTACTATGCTAGCAAAACTCTGAATGACGCCCAGTTGAACTATACCACTACCGAGAAGGAACTGTTATCCATTGTGTTTGCCTTAGACAAGTTTAGACCCTATCTCTTAGGTTCTAAGATCATCATATATACTGATCATGCTGCTTTGAAATATCTTTTGTCTAAGAAGGATACAAAACCTAGATTGATTAGGTGGATCCTTTTGTTGCAAGAGTTTTCTCCATACATTAGAGACAAAAAGGGTGCCGAAAATGTTGTAGCAGACCACTTGTCTAGGCTAGTTGTTAGTTCCACTGATAATTCCCTTCCTATAAGGGATAGCTTTCCTGATGAACAATTGTTCTTTGTTACCCAATTACCTTGGTATGCGAATATAGTGAACTATCTTGTTACTAGTCGAATGCCCCAACATTGGGGTAAACAAGATCGTTCTAGGTTTTTAGATGAGGTTAAGCACTTCTTTTGGGATGATCCTTATTTGTTTAAATATTGTCCATACCAGATTATTAGGAGATGTATACCTGAGAGTGACCAGTCCAGTATTATTTCCTTTTGTCATGATCATGCTTGTGGGGGTCACTTTAGTGCTAAGAAAACTGCTGCTAAGATATTGCAGTGTGGATTCTATTGGCCTTTGTTGTTTAAAGACTCTCACAGTTACTGTGTGACTTGTGAACGTTGCCAGAAATTAGGAACCATTTCCCGTAGGAACATGATGCCCTTGAACCCTATTTTAGTTGTGGAGGTCTTTGACGTGCGGGGTATTGACTTTATGGGTCAGTTTCCTAATTCTTTTGGTAACTTATACATCCTTGTCGCTGTAGACTATGTCTCTAAGTGGATTGAGGCGGCTGCGTGTAAAACCAATGACCATAGGTTTGTGATTGAGTTCTTGAAAAACAATATACTTACACGTTTTGGTACACCGCGAGCTATAATTAGTGATGGAGGGTTGCACTTTTATAATGGACCTTTTAGGATTTTGATGAAAAAATATGGTATTACACATAAGACTAGTGGTCAGGTAGAAGTTTCCAATAGGAAGATAAAATGTATATTAGAGAAAACAGTTAATCCTAATCGAAAAGACTGGTCGTCTAGGCTTACTGATGCCTTATGGGCTTACCGTACTGCGTTTAAGACCCCCATTGGAATGTCACCTTATCGGCTTGTTTATGGCAAGGCATGTCACTTACCTGTTGAGTTAGAACATAGAGCTTATTGGGTTGTTAGCAGCTAAATTTTTTCACTCGACAAGGCAGGAGCCCATAGGAAACTCCAGCTCAATGATTTGGAAGATATTCGTAGAGATTCATACGATAGTGCTAAGGATTATAAGAACAAAATGAAACTTGTGCATGATAGAAATATCTTAAGAAAGTCATTTTCTCCAGGTCAAAAAGTTCTTCTGTATGATACCTGCTTGCATCTTTTCCCTGGGAAGTTACGTTCTCGGTGGACGGGTCCTTTTTTATTATTCGCACTGTCTTTCCTCATGGAGCTGTTGAAATCGAGACACCGGATGGTAGTAGTTCTACGAAGGTTAACAGTCAGAGATTGAAACCCTTTTTAGAGCCCTTTCCTACATGTGATTTTGAGGAGGTCCCTCTGGAGGACCCTGTTTACTCTTGATTGACCATCGAGGCGATTGTAAAATGTATATTAGTTTTTTATTTCTCTCTTCACCCAGGTACTATCTTTCCGACTTCTCTCTTTACTAATTCCTCATGTTACTTTACTGTTTGGTATTGCTCTTTCGTTAGAAACATTGAGGACAATGTTAGATTTAAGTTTGGGGGTGGGGAAGAAACTTTTTGTTAGCTTTTAGTTACAATAAATAAACTCCAGAGCCTAGAAATTTATTCTTATTAAGGTTGGCACTAACCAATCTAAGTGGATGGGAACATCTTGGTTGTAGGAGTTGAGGAACCAATCTGATTAGATGGAAACATCTAAAGAGTCTATTCATAAAATCACAGAGCTCAGGTGTTAGAATTAAAAAAAAAACATGGTAGTTTCGCCATATCTCGTTGAATCCTAATCCTTCTGTTTATATTTTTTAAGTGATTTGGTGGGGCACACGATTCAACTTGGTACCTTTGCTAGGGTGGAATAGAGTGATTGAGATACCATCAAAAAAAAAAAAAAGAGACTAGACTATTAGACCAGCCGAAATAAATTCAATAAAGTCGACCACTGGTGCCCTTGTATATGCCAGTTGTGTTGACCTAGAGTTAGGTTTATCGACCACTGGTCCCCTTGTATATGCCAGTTGTGTTGATATTAGTCAGACCGGTATCTCAGTCCATTAGGATAGGTTCACCTTGGCAGAGGCCTTCAGACAGATATGAAAAACACCGTTAACTTTTAACCATCTCTTTATCCATCTTCTTAATCTTTCCACGTGATTGGTTGACTCCGGTTATGATGTACAGAAACTATCTGAGTAAAGCTCTGTCACTTATATCTGAATTTTAGTATGCTGAGTGCAAACTCGTGTACAACAATTGGAATTTCGCATCAGGGTTCTTCCTCCTGTAGTCAATGAGAGTATGCCAACCAAGGAGATTCTTAGTGCTTTCCAAGGTTCTGCGTAGATAGCTAGGGTCTGGAGTAAAGGTTTTGTGGGTACACCTCTGGTAAACCCTCCGGAGACAACACTCCGCCACGAGGGCCACCTAGTGGTTTAACGGCTTGCTGCACGTGCTAAGTGTACTCATTTTTATTTTCTAGATTAGATTTGCTCGAGGACTAGCAAATAATAAGTTTGGGGGTATTTGATAGACGCATTTTTGTGTCTAATTTGTCCTCAATGTTCTGTACTGTTAGTACTCGATTTCATACTTATTATGGTGTTTTGTGTGTTTGTAGGTATTTTTTGGAATATTGTTGGAAAATTCGGCTCGAAAAGTTGCTCGAAGTACCCCTGGAGGACATTTGCTATACGGACCCCCACTTTTGCTAAGGAGCACCCACGGCTATGTGTAGCCCATTTGTCTATAACACCCACTGGTTATTTGGCACCCAAGACGTTGGATAAGGGCTACCCATCTTCATCGTTTCAAAACTCTGGTTTTGGCGGGAAACAATGGCAGCAAGAACACATTTCTGGTTCGAGATTTTGGTGATGATTTAGCCAGACTCAATAGCTGGAATTGCATGGGAAGACTTGACTGAGCCTAACAGGATTGGTATGGGTCATCGGTTCGATTAAATTTGGCTAGAACTCGTGTTGAAGTGAAGCAGCGAAGATACATGCGAACACGACCTGGATGGAGATATTCACGGGATTTGGAGAGTTTCGTAAGACTACACCATGTTCTGAGTCATGCAGAGACGTGTTGGAACGTGTTTCCAGAGATTTAACGCGTGCAGGAGAAGAAAAAGGGAAGAAAATATTCCCGAGAATATTTTCTTTTACTGCCGAGAATTGGAAGGATTTTCCGGAGTAATGAGCGAATATTCTTGTCCCTGTTGAGTATAAATAGCCTATTAGGGTATCACTGAAGAGGAACAGAGAGTTTGGGAGAGGCAGAGAGCAACAACAGAAGAGAAAAAATCGCACCAGAGAACCACCATTTCTGCTGGTGCTGAAGAACACGAAGAACAAAATACCACCAGAGGCATGCTACAGTGACAACGACAGTCACACGACGGTCGCAGAGATACAACAACAACAACAGTTCAATTTTATCGTTCTTTGTAACAATGTTTTGCAACAATTATAAACGTTGCAAACACCCGATTTTCATTATTTTATCTCCATTTCATCTTTGTAAATAAATTTTGAGCATGAATCAATATTTTGAGCAAGTTTACACAATGATGAGCTAAACCCATCCTCTGGGGAGACGGAGGAAGCTATTTCACCAAAGAAATGTGGTAATCTCTATTTTATTTAATTTATGCAATTATTATATAATTATTTGCCTTCATAAATAAATAGATAAAATGGTTTTTGTTAAAAAATTGTTATTTCAATTGATTGAGCATGCTAGCCTAGGGTTTTGATGTCCCATACTTTCGATTTACAATTGTTATTTTTAAAAAATCAACTTTTACAATATTAAGAATCAATTTGAATGAAGGATTTGCATAATTATAATTAGAGAATATAAATCACTTTGATATTGGTAATTAGTGTAATCCATATCCCCGGTCTTCTCCATATTTTTCATATCACTTTTATTTAAGTTTCCTATATTTTTTATTTAAAATTAAGTCTAAAATCTGCTTTCACAAGTCTTGAACGAATCTTATTACTATAACATCATTGAAAATCATATCAATTCATTATTCTTTTAGGTAAGAAAGCATATCACTCATTTTTACAAAGTCTTCAGTAAAACAGGATCGAGACCATCCTAAGATGCAGATGGTAAAAATTCCATATTACAAAGTAAACAAGGTGAAATTTAGAAAAATATTCATGCAGAATGCGGACCATTAAAGTGACTCATGGATCTGGTGAATGTTTTGACATTTTGGACTAGTTATAGTTCCCAAGAAATTTGTGTTTTAAAACTCCTAGCACATATTACACAATGCAACGTGCAAAGGCTAACCACCCTTGTTAATGCTAGAGAATTTACATCAAAAGGACTTGATGAATATTGCATGTTTAATAGGATCAATATAGAGCATCTTATAACCAATGGTCTTACAGAGGCTACAAACAAAGGTTATAGAGTGTGTCTAAGGAATAGGTTATGCGTACCAACCTACCTTTTATTGCTTTGGGGATATGCAATATTACACGCATCTTTACTTAATTCGTTTTAGAACCCAATATTAGTCATCCTTTTCTGTGTACCAGTTGGTAACTGAATTTAAGCCTGACATTTGTGTTCTTACGCATTTTTGGTTGCACTATATATGTGCTATTACGAGTCCACATCGTACTATGATGGGTTACGAAAATGATTAAGTAATTTTGTTGGATATTTACTTTCAACAATTATCCGCATTTTAAAACCTTTAGCAGGAGATCTCTTACTGCTAGATTTGCAGGTTATCACTTTAGTGAGACAGTCTTCCCGTCTTTAGGGGGAGATAAGAAAAAGTATTTTATAAGGGAACGACATGAATTGTCATGGTGTGTTCCCACTGTGTCTCATATTGATTATTGTACTCCAGAAATGTAAATGTGAAGTGACAAAGAATAATCAATTTTCAGAATGTACATTGATGTCGCTAAAGTGACAAGATCACACATACCAGCTGCAAATATTCCTGTAAGGTTAGAAATCCTCAGTATGGGGTACACCATAGACTAAGGTGTTGAAACTACACTTGGTGGAAGTGTAGTTGAGGTCGTGGCTCCATAAAGGAAGATGGAGAGACCACTGGGTTCAATCAATGCTCACCTAGAAAGGAAGTAGATGAGTAAGGCACAACCTAATTTATATCATTAATGAAATCATCTCATTTGATTGTCTCTGACTATGTCCATGAATCAATACTGGAGGAGGCTCTGAAGTTTTAAATGATTCTAGAGAACAATGAAATCCTGACGGATTATGAGAATGAAAATGAGTCAATGGAAGGATCATGCGTGTACAGTGATGATATAATCCATAAATAGTTGCTCCAGAAGTAGAGCACAATGAGATCGAACCATGCTTTATTTTTTTCAAATAAATAGCATATTTGGCCTACACAATCCAGGTAGAACTTAGTTCTTAGGAAAATATATAGGTATTTGGTGTGGTAGTGCTAACCAACCAAGTGTAAATCCTATTGGACATACATAATTAATTTGTCATAAAGTATAATGAGAAGAAAGTAGTCTTAAAGTACAAAGACTCGCCTTGTGGCGCGAGGTTTCTCACAAAGCCTTGGAATTGTTCTCTTGTAACGAACGTTATAGAGTTCTGCTACCTAGTTATATTGGTAATTTCAAAAGGACTTGAAATGCATCATATGTATATGGTTGTTACGTATCTCTGAAAGAATCAAGAGATAGAAGATATTTACAAAATTACTTGATAGACTTTTGTTGCCCAAATCAAAAGACTCTAAACCACATAGCGCGTTTGTAGTTAGATAGAACGCTCACTTATAGATTCAAGAAATCATACGGATGTGGTATACCCGTCTAAGTGCCTATTTTATTTGGAGGGGATAGACAAGTAAGTTATTATTCCTTGCGTGTTCATAAGAAAGTTCCTGATTTGGAATTGTAGCTATTTATGTTGATGGTACAGACATGATGTGTATACTTGATGTGATAAGGGACCTTAAAATCTATTTAAAATACGAATTTGAGATGAAAAATCTAGGGAAAGATCGATCGAATACTGAGTTTGTGGTATATTATTCCACCAGTTTGCATATGTTTAAAGTTGTCAGGAAATTTAACAAAGACATGTATCCTGATAGCACTCCCATGATTAGTCGAGTTTCAAATGTAAGTTCCATTTCGTCAAAAGGAATATGACGAAGATGTGTTGGGAGATGAAATTCCCATATCTAAGTACAATAGACGCATTGTTGTACTTAGTATAATAATGTACTCGATTAAATTTTACATCCTCAGGGAACTTGTTAGCTAGATATAGCTCCGCGCCAACGCAACGTCATTGGAATGGTATAGTGAATGTAATCATGTACTTAAAAATAACCATTGACATAAACTTGTTTTATCCCTACAAAGACATTAAAAGGAGTATTAATGAAATTGTAATCCAAAAGTTGTTGATTATGAAGGAACAATAATCTCTTCTCCAACGAAAGTAGTCAGAGGGAGATATGGCATATTATTTTCTAGGTTATTACCGATATTCAGTTTCGAAAAGTACATGACTAAAGGAACTGTCTGGAACAACTCTGAAAGTAATAATGGGGAGATGCCGACATCAGGGGATGATCCAAGGATATGATGTCGACATATTTTACTTCGAAATTGAAGTCGTGTTGTACTCTTTTTTCCTTCGATCGAGAATAGTTTTTCCCAAAATGGTTTTGTCATTCGACAAGGTTTTTAGCGAGACAACACTAAAAACATCAAGTATGTTGAACATTGAAGACATAAAGATCGTGTTAATATTTCTGAAAATATCTGAATCAAAGAAATAAAACGCGATAGTCGGTTAAGAAACGTAACTTCCAGAACCAACAACAAGGTCTTTTATAAACATTTAAGTCACCAAAGTAATGTGTGATAAATTTCTTTTGACTGCATTAGACTAATGAAAATTGTCTGACATCAGGGGGAGCATCTAATGGTGTGTTGAACTCTTTTCCCTCACCGAGGTTTCTTTTTACCTTAGGGTTTTGTTGCTCCGCAAGGTTTTTAATGAGACAACAACAAATACCGGGAATGTAATTTCCCATCTAAGGCTATTGTCTTTCCCACGAGGATTTTCTGCCTTAGGAGTTGTGAAGCAACTAGTCAACTTCAAAGGAGCAAAGTGATCATCTTTAGCAGATCACCTTTACTTGCATCTGTCACGCTATACTCTTTCCCCTTCGTCAAGGTTTTTTCCCACTGGGTTTCCTTGTCAAGGTTTTAATGAGGCAACGTATATGCATCCAACTATGTTCTAAGTTTACCTAATATTGTACTCTTTTTCTTTAGTTCAGGTTTTGTCCCACTGGGTTTCCCTGGAGAAGGTTTAACGAGGAAATTAGCTTAGACTCATCGATCTGTGAAGATCGTATTGCATGTGATGAACTACATGTAATGTAAGAGACAACATGTGAAGTACTACATGTGAAGAGTTGTACCAAGGTTTTATCCCACTGGGTTTTTCCTTGTTAAAGTAAGGAAATTGATTTCGGCACAAGCCATCAAGGAGAGGATGTCAAGAAGAAATACATTCCAAGCACTATATGTGAAGCACTATGTATAAAGTTTTGTTATTGAACCGCACAAGGGGAAGTGTTACAGGGCCTACGGCCCATGGATGTGTGGTCCATCCACTTACCCATTTTATATGTATATATTGTAACCTATGTAGTAGAACCACAGATCTCTCTAATACAATGGTTCTTCTTGTTGTCTCTACATCTCCTTCCTTCATCTCTGATTTCCTAAATCACCTCTCTCTTATTTGCCTTAAGAATTGTGCAAACTTGAAATATGTCATTGATGTGATTTTCAATTGAATTGTAGTAATAAGTTCGTTGAGACTTGTGAAAGCAAAAGATTTTAGACTTATAAAACTTAAAAATAGAAAATTTATTGCAAAATTGATTTCAAGATATTAAAAGTAACCAAGACACTAGATTCCACTATTACACATGAATGAACGATACCAAATATGTTTCAAAACTCTAACTATCATTTAAGTCCTTTATTTCTTAATTCACACATAATCAGACATATTCCCAAATATTAATTGTATTCCCTAAGAATAGACTATCAATCGATTAAACAAAGTATAATCTATCAAATTGAATCACAAGTAATTAAGAAAATTATGTGAACATTTAGAACTCCACAAAAGCGGTGATTGAATGAATTATAAATTGTAAATTAGAGAAAATAAAATTGTTACCAATAATTCATGCATAGATAGCTTCATCCATTGCCTTGGTTGCGCGAGAATTAGCTCATCATCATGGAAACACGCTCAATATTCATTTTTATTGCTCAAAGGGTGTTTACAAAGATGAAATGGGAGAAACAATTATAAAACCGGGTTTGTAACAGTTATATTTGTTACAAACTGAAAAGAACGATAGAACAATATTGTCGCTGATTCTGTAGCTCTACGACCCACGCCTGTGTGTCGTTTCCACTATTGAAAAACGACTGTCTTGGATGGTATGTTTTTCGTGTTCTTCAGATGAGCAGCAGCAGAAAAATATTTCTGGTGATTCTGATTATTGCCTCTGTCTTCTCCAAAACCCTCCCAAACTCTCTGTCTCCTTTATATGACCCCAAGGGACTCTATTTATACCCGAAAGATGCATCGAATCTCCTCCATAACTTCACAAATTCTCGGCAGTGAAAGAAAATATTTTCGGATATTTTCTTTCTTGTTTTAGATCCTTACGCGTTTTACATCTGCAAACTCTCCTTGTTTAACTCTTACACGTCTCTAGCATTCTCCCAGCACATTTCAAACTCTCCCAGCAATAGCAGACGCGTGAAAATCTTCCCCCTTTGCACGTACTCCCCTGTTTTGCTCCATGACACGATTCATCCAATTCTGATCCAAACGAACACCCATAACAGGCCTGTTATGAAAAATCACAATTACCCACGAAGTTTCAGCCATTTATTCTTCGTAGAACATCGTCAAAATCTTGATTAAAATCTGCTAGATCACTACAAAGTTTTCCCGCCAATTTTTTTTCTTATTAAACGAAGGAGAAGGTGTTCCCCTAACCAAACCAGGTGTGCGAATAGAAGGTGGTGCTCTGGGGGTGCAAATAGCAAGTAGTGTGCCCCTTAGTAATTGGGTGCCCCTTGTACAATCTGAGAGTGCGCATAGCAAATATCCTCCGGGGGGTGTTCCGCATAATTTTTCGAGCCGATTTTTCCAAAAATGTTTATTGGCCAAAAATACCTACACACACATAAAACACCATAATTAGTACAAAAATCGAGCAGTAACAATACACACATTGAGGACAATTCAGACACAAAAATGTGTCTATCAAATACCCCCAAACTTATTATTTGCTAGTCCTCGAGAAAAATCTAATCTAGAAAATAAAATGACTACACTTAGCACGTGCAACAAGCCGTTAAACCGCTAGGTGGCCCTAGCGGCGGAATGTTGTCTCCGAGGGGTTTACCAGAGGTGTACCCACAAAACCTTTGCTCCAGACCCTAGCTATCTACGCAAAACCTTGAAAGGCACTAAAGAATCTCCTTGGTTGGCATACAAACATTGACTATAGGAGGAAGTACCCTGATGCGAAATTCCAATTGCTGTACACGAGTTTGCACTCAGCATACTAAAATTCATATATAAGTGACAGAGCTCTACTCAGATAGTTTCTAGACATTATAACCGGAGTCAACCAATCACATGGAAAGATTAAGAAGATGGATAAAGAGAAAAATAGGTGGTTTAAAGTGAACGGTGTTTCCCATATCTGTCTAAAGGCCTCTGCCAAGATGAACCTATCCTAATGGACTGAGATACCGGTCTGACTAATATCAACACAACTGGCATATACAAGGGCACCAGTGGTCGATAAACCTAACTGGTATATACAAGGGAACCAATGGTCGACTTTATTGAATTTATTCCGGTTGGTCTGATGGTCTGGTCTCAAAAAATATTTTTTTTTGGTATCTCAATCACTCTATTTCACCCTAGCAATGGTAACAACTTGAGTCGTGTGCCCCACCAAATCACTTAAGAAATAAAAACAGAAGGGATTAAGATTTCAACGAGATATGGCGAAACTACCATGTTTTTTTTTAATTCTAACACCTGAGCTCTGTGCTTTTATGAATAGACTCTTTAGATGTTTCCATCTAATCAGATTGGTTCCTCAACTCCTACAACCAAGATGTTTCCATCCACTTAGATTGGTTAGTGCCAACCCTAATAAGCATAAATTTCTAGGCTCTGGAGTTTATTTATTGCAACTAAAAGCTAACAAAAAGTTTCTTCCCCACCCCCAAACTTAAATCTAACATTGTCCTCAATGTTTCTAATGAAAGAGCAACACCAAAAATTAAAGTAACATGAGAAATCAGTAAAGAGAGAGTAGATAGTACCTGGATGAAGAAAGAAATCAAAAACGAATATACAACATACAATCGCCTCGATGGTCAATCAAGGGTAAACAGGGTCCTCTAAAGGGACCTCCTCAACATCACCTGTAGGAAAGGGCTCTAAAAAGGGTTTAAATCTCTGACCGTTAACCTTCGAAGAACTACTACCATCCGGTGTCTCGATCTCAACAGCTCAATGAGGAAAGACAGTGCGAACAATAAAAAGGACCCGTCTACCGAGAACGTAACTTCCCAGGGAAAAGATGCAAGCGGGTATCATACAGAAGACCTTTTTGACCTGGAGAAAATGACTTTCTTAAAATATTCTTATCATGCACAAGTTTCATTTTGATCTTATACTCCTTAGCACTATCGTATGCATCTCTACGAATTTCTTCCAACTCATTGAGCTGGAGTTTCCTATGGGCTCCTGCCTTGTCAAGTGAAAAATTTAGCTGCTTAAAAGCCCAATAAGCTCTATGTTCTAACTCAACAGGTAAATGACATGCCTTTCCATACACAAGCCGATAAGGCGACATTCCAATGGGGGTCTTAAACGCAGTACGGTAAGCCCATAAGGCATCAGTAAGCCTAGACGACCAGTCTTTCCAATTAGGATTAACTGTTTTCTCTAATATACGTTTTATATCCTTATTGGAAACCTTTACTTGACCACTAGTCTATGGATGATACGGGGTAGCTACCTTATGTGTAATACAATATTTCTTCATCAAAAGCCTAAAAGGTCCATTACAAAAGTGCGACCCTCCATCACTAATTATAGCTCACGGTGTACCAAAATGTGTAAGTATATTATTTTTCAAGAACTCAATCACAACCTTATGGTCATTGGTTTTACACACAACCTCCTCAATCCACTTAGAGACATAGTCTACAACGACAAGGATGTATAAGTTACCAAAAGAATTAGGAAACGGACCCATAAATTCAATACCCCGCACATCAAAGACCTCAACAATTAGAATCGGGTTCAAGGGCATCATGTTCCTACGGGAAATGGTTCCTAATTTATGGCAACGCTCACAAGTAGCACAGTGACTATGGGAGTCTTTAAACAATAAAGGCCAATAAAATCCACAATGAAATATCTTAGCAGCAGTCTTCTTAGCACTAAAGTGACCCCCACAAGCATGAGCATGACAAAAGGAAATAAATACTGGACTGGTCACTCTCAGGTATACATCTCCTAATAATCTGGTTTGGACAATACTTAAACAAATAAGGATCATCCCAAAAGAAGTGATTAACCTCCGCTAAAAACCTAGAACGATCTTGTTTACCCCAATGTTGGGGCATTCGACCAGTAACAAGATAGTTCAGTATTCTCATACCAAGGTAATTGGGTAACAAAGAACAGTTGTTCATCAGGAAAGCTATCCCTTATAGGAAGGAAATCATCATGGGAATCAACAAATAGCCTAGACAAGTGGTATGCTACTACATTTTCGGCACCATTTTTGTCTCTAATGTATGGAGAAAATTCTTGCAACAAAAGGATCCACCTAATCAATCTAGGTTTCATATCTTTCTTAGGCAAAAGATATTTCAAAGCATCATGATCAACATATATGACGATGTTAGAACCTAAGAGATAGGGTTTAAACTTGTCTAAGGCAAACACAATGGCTAACAGTTCCTTCTCGGTATTGGTATAGTTCAACTGGGTACATCCAGAGTTTTGCTAGCATAGTAAATCACATGAAGTAATTTGTTTTCTCGCTGACCTAACACAACACCAATAGCATAATCTGAAGCATCACACATGATCTCAAAGGGTAGGGTCCAGTTGGGTGCCTGGACTATGGGGGCGGTAGTGAGTAAATTCTTAAGCTTCTCAAAAGCCTCTAAACAAGCATCATCAAAGATAAACTTAACGTCTTTTGCAAGCAAATTGCAAAGAGGTCTAGAAATCAAGCTAAAATCCTTAATGAATCGACAATAAAAACCTGCATGCCCTAAGAATTACCTAATATCTCTTACGGTTTTTGGGACCTGTAAAGTTTTAATAAGGTCAACTTTGGTTCTATCTACCTCTATACCCTTCGAAGATACGATATGCCCTAGAACAATTCCTGAACGAACCACGAAGTGACATTTCTCCCAATTAAACACTAAATTCTTTTCCTTACACCTAGTCAAAACTAATGACAAATGATGCAAGCACTCATCGAAAGACGAACCAAACACTGAAAAATCATCCATAAAGACCTCTAAGAACTGTTCTACCATGTCAGAAAATATGCTCAGCATACAACGCTGAAAGGTCGCAGGGGCATTACGTAGCCCGAAAGGCATGCGTCTATACGCAAAGGTACCAAAGGGACAGGTAAAATTGGTTTTCTCTTGGTTTTCTGGGGCTATGACAATCTGATTATAACCGCAGTATCCATCTAAAAAGCAATAATGGCTACGTCCAGCTAATCTCTCTAGCATTTGGTCGATGAAGGGAAGGGGAAAGTGGTCCTTCCTAGTGACCTTGTTCAATTTCCTATAGTCAATACAAACACGCCAACCCGTGGTCACCCGGGTTGGGATTAACTCATTGTTATCATTCTGGACTACAGTAATACCGGATTTCTTGGGAACAACCTGAACGGGGCTGACCCACTTACTGTCTGAAATGGGGTAGATAATGTCTGCATCTAACAGCTTAAGAACCTCGGTTCGAACTACTTCTTTCATATTAGGGTTCAGTCGCCCTTGTATCCTTAATGTCTGCTATGGTCCATCCTAATTCTTCCTTGTTATTCTGAAGGACGATCACTAGCCTACTTTCCTGATCACTATCCATGTCAGATGCTATAATCACAGGTAAAGTTTCAGATGGGCCTAAAAACATATACTTCGGGGAATATGGTAATGGTTTAAGGTCCAACTTAGGAGGCTTTTCTAACGAAGGAACTAAGGTAGACTTAGAAATGGGTAGAGGTTCGAACTTAGGTTTCCATCCATTACTAGTGTTTATCAAAGGGGTTGAATCTAACAAAGAATTCACCTCATTAATCACATCGTCGTCATCAAAATCAATCCCAAAGTGGGCTAGGCATTTCTCTAATGGATCTTCTAACAAAGTGTTTGGTAATGACTCCTCGACTAATGTTCCCATCATGTTCACCTCTTATATACTCGAGTCATCTAGTTCAGAGGGTAGCTTACTAATATTAAAAATGTTCAGCTCAATAATCATATTACCAAAAGACAAATTCATAATACCATTTCGACAGTTAATGATCGCATTGGATGTAGCTAAAAACGGGCGACCTAAAATCACTGGTATTTGGTTCTATGGTCAGGGATAGGTTGGGTATCTAGGATAACAAAATCCACTGGATAAATAAACTTTTCGACCTCAATAAGAACGTCCTCGATCACACCACGAGGAATTTTAATGGACCTATCAGCTGTCATCTGGGTAGGTTTCATCTCACCAAGTCCTAGCTTAAGGTACACATGGTATCAAAGTAAGTTCACACTAGCTCCTAAGTCAAGCAAAGCTTTCTCGACACGGTATTTACCTATTGTGCAAGAAATAGTAGGGGACCATGGGTCTTTATACTTAGGAGTAGCGGTATTCTGAATAATAGAACTCACATGACTAGCTAGGAAGGCTTTCTTCTGGACACTAAGTTTTCACTTTCGCCTACACATATCCTTAAGAAACTTGGCATAAGCAGGAATCTTCTTAATCGTATCTAACAATGGGAGGTTGATAGTAACCTGCTTAAAAACCTCCAATATATCATTAAAGTTGGACTCCCTCTTAGTTGGAACTAGCAGCTGGGGGAACGGGGCTCTGGGACAAAGCCGGGCTCAACAGGACCCTCATTGGTCTCTTTGGAGACTCTATCAGTCTCCTCATTTCCTGGCTCAGAAGGGTGAACTACAACATGTTCACTATCAGGCATGGCAACCTTATTGTCAACTTTCTTTCCACTCCTAAGGGTTGTAATATAATTCACATGATTATACGATTTCTCTCCTTTAGGGTTAGGATCAGTTTGACTAGGGAACCTTCCATCTTCTCTTTCACTA
The DNA here is from genome assembly GCF_003573695.1 of Papaver somniferum. NCBI lineage: Eukaryota > Viridiplantae > Streptophyta > Magnoliopsida > Ranunculales > Papaveraceae > Papaver > Papaver somniferum. The sequence continues at coordinate 5,247,351 of NW_020628818.1, forward strand.
AGAAACTTAGCTATTTGGACGACTTGAAGTTCTAAGTTAGCAAGAGACTGGGAATTATTCTTAAAATTCTGCCTGTTTCTTCTTGAAAACCATAGTGGTTCTTTGATAACATCTCATGGTTCTTTGCTAACATAGTAAGGGTTTCTTCTAAGGTGGAGATTTTTTTCTCATTCTGAAACTGGGGTTGACCTGAAGAGTTCTTAGCATAACCAAAACCTGAAGGAGGCTGATAATTACTAAACTGTCCTTGATTCTGACCCTTAGACCAAGAAAAATTAGGATGGTTTCTCCAACCATGGTTGTAAGTCTCTAAGTATGGGTCAAACTTTTGACGGTTCTCAAACCTAGCATTGTTATAGACAGCATGGGCTTTCTCTTCACTAATCTGACTTTCCCAAAACGAGTTATTGGGTTCTACTCCACAACTAGACACTTGAGAGGCTCTAAACCTATCACCAGGTTTAACAAGAGACTCATGTTTAGGATGATTCAATTCCAAAGCTTCTAACCTTCTAGACAAAGCAGCAAACTTAGCATCAGACCCGAAGCTTGTATTTACCACATTGGTGCTACTTCTATTGACCAAGAGTCTTTTGGGGGGTTCAACACAAGACTCCCACTGTTGGGATTTTTCAGCGACAACTCCTAAGAAGGTAAAAGCATCATCAGCACATTACTAGTGAACTCACCAGCACACATAGACTCAACCATGGCTTTGGATGAATAGTCTAAACCATCATAAATAATCTCTACGAGTTTCATCTTATGAAATCCATGGTGAGGACACCGGGATAGGAGATTATTGAATCTCTCTAAAAACCTATAAAGAGACTCTCCCTCTTGTTGTACACTAGCACTAATTTTCTGCCTAACAGTTGCAGTTTTATGCTTAGGGTAGAATTTCATATAGAAAGCAGCAACAAGTTCCTGCCATGTTTCAATGGATTCATATGGTAGGTTGTTCAACCAGGTCTTGGCGTTATCTCTCAAGGAAAAGGGAAACATCTTAAGTTTCAAAACTTCATCAGTAAGGTCTTTTATTCTAATTGTCCCACAAATTTCCTCAAAGTCCCTAATATGAAAATAAGGGTTGTCACCATCTTTCCCTAAGAATATAGGGATCATCTGAAGAATACTAAGTTTTATCTCGAAATTAGCCGTAGTGGCTGGAAATTTAATGCACGAAGCTCGGGTGGACCTAGTTGGGAACATGTAATCTTTCAAAGTTGCCATCGCTGGCACAAATGAAGTACTAGGGGTGTTTTCCCCACGAAGAGACATATTATCAAAACTGAAGTTTTCAAAAACAGGGCTCTCAACAGAAGAGTCTTCGAGCTCCCCGCTTCCACAAGAAGAACTACTAGGTTTTTCACTAATCAATCGTCCTAGATTATCTCTTTTCCAAGCCCGTTTTCTAATGACCTCGGGCATACACTAGAAAAACAAAATAAAAAGAAAGAAATCGTAAAAGGAAGGGAAGTTCTATGCAAACACAAAGCAGGCTGACTCCACCAAAGCAAACCGAAAGATTTCTAGCAAACAAAAAGCATGATGGCTCCACTTAGATTGTTTCTAGACCAGCTTCTATTCTTTCGAAAAGGAACTCGTTACAATCTGAGAAAACCTCTCTGGAATCAATCCGAGTTAAAATAAGTTGAATAGAGACGAAGGAAGCTGCGTGGAGCTTTGATGCCCAAGGCCTCACCGGCGTTATAAGGCGGCGTATTCAACTCACAGAAACCATCATGAACTTCAAAGTATGCTCAAAAGAGTAACCAATATTTTTCGAACAACTTTCCTATTAAGATCGTTACCCTATAGGTCTCGTTCTAGTAAAAATTTTAGGCTTAGGTTCGCGTTTGGTTTCTTTTTCCTAAGGCGGGTAACAAGAGAACAGTGATGAAATCCGAACCCTTATCTTGTATGGCCAGTCCTTGCCCTTTACTAGGAAATTAAAGCAGCCGTTTTCAATTCCTCATCATATATGCAAACGAAGGAATACAGTAACTCGCTGACAGGGGATTCACGAGTGTTTCGACAAACTTACCTCCCGTACCGACGGAGGATGAACCGCTGAAGTCGACTCGGGATACGACTTCTATGTCATGTACGAACCCGAGGGGCCGAGGCAATATCGTAATCGCCGTCCTTCTCTGCAAACAGTTTATATTTAAACTACCCTTCCGTAGGGTTTTAAAAAAAATAAAGTCCCAAAGTCCACTGTCCAAAGTCCAAAAATAAAGTGTAAAAGAAAAAGATAATCTAAAAAAAAAATGTCTCTCACTCTTTTTTTTTTTTTTTTTTTTTCTTTCGCTCTTTTCGCTTTGTCTTTAACTCCAAATCTTTAAGTATTCACCAAAAGCTTTGGCAAATTTTTCTTTCGCTCCAAATTCCAGAATCTATAATAAAAAGATAAAAACCCAAAAACGTAAAGTAGAACAAACAAATAAAAAAAAACTAAAAAAAAAAATCTAAAAACTCTAGCCTAAAGACAAATCCGCGTCGGCGGCGCCAAAAGTTGATGTGATTTTCAATTGAGTTGTAGTAATAAGTTCGTTGAGACTTGTGAAAGAAAAATATTTTAGACTTATAAAACTTAAAAATAAAAAATTTATTGCAAAATTGATTTCAAGATATTAAAAGTAACCAAGACACTAGATTACACTATTACACCTGAATGAACGATACCAAATATGTTTCAAAACTCTAACTATCCTTTAAGTCCTTTATTTCTTAATTCACACATAATCAGACTTGTATTCCCTAAGAATAGACTATCAATCGATTAAACAAAGTATAATCTATCAAATTGAATCACAAGTAATTAAGAAAATTATGTGAACATTTAGAACTCTGCAAAAGCGGTGATTGAATGAATTATAAATTGTAAATTAGAGTAAATAAAATTGTTACCAATCATTCATGCATAGATAGCTTCATCCATTGCCTTGGTTGCGCGAGAATTAGCTCATCATCATGGAAACACGCTCAATATTCATTTTTATTGCTCAAAGGGTGTTTACAAAGATGAAATGGGAGAAACAATGATAAAACCGGGTTTGTAACAGTTATATTTGTTACAAACTGAAAAGAACGATGGAACAGTACTGTCGCTGGTTCTGTAGCTCTACGACCCACGCCTGTGTGTCGTTTCCACTGTTGAAAAACGACTGTCTTGGATGGTATGTTCTTCGTGTTCTTCAGATGAGCAGCAGGAGAAAAATATTTCTGGTGGTTCTGGTTATCGCCTCTGTCTTCTCCAAAACTCTCCCAAACTCTCCGTCCCCTTTAAATGACCCCAAGGGACTCTATTTATACCCGAAAGATGCATCGAATCTCCTCCGTAACTTCACAAATTCTCGGCAGTGAAAGAAAATATTTTCGGATATTTTCTTTCTTGTTTTAGCTCCTTACGCGTTTTACAGCTGCAAACTCTCCTTGTTTAAATCTTATACGCCTCTAGCATTCTCCCAGCACATTCCAAACTCTCTCAGCAACAGCAGACGCGTGAAAATCTTCCCCCTTTGCACGTACTCCCCTGTTTTGCTCCATGACACGATTCAGCCAATTCTGATCCAAACGAACACCCACAACAGGCCTGTTATGAAAAATCACAACTACCCACGAAGTTTCAGCCATTTAGTCTCTGTAGAACATCGTCGAAATCTTGATTAAAATCTGCCAGATCACTACAAAGTTTTCCTGCCAATTTTTTTATTTTTAAACGAAGGAGAAGGTGTCCCCCTAACCAAACCATGGGTGCTAATAGCAGGTGGCGCTCTGGGGGTGCAAATAGCAAGTAGTGTGCCCCTTAGTAATTGGGTGCCCCTTATCTAATCTGAGAGTCCGCATAGCAAAATCCTCGAGGGGGTGTTCCACATAATTTTTCGAGCCGATTTTTCCAAAAATGTTTATTGGCCAAAAATACCTACACACATAAAACACCATAATTAGTACAAAAATCGAGCACTAACAATACATACATTGAGGACAATTCAGACACAAAAATGTGTCTATCAGTCATCTATTTAGGACCGGAGGGAGTATTAAAATAGAGCGTTGAGTCTGTACGTGGACCATGCCAAAGGCACAAAGTAAAGTTTATCTTTGTCTGCTTTCTTATCAAATCTCATGTTCATGTCATGTGGTTGACCCATCGACTTTTTTTAGGGGCAGTTGTTATGGAATTTGTTTATCCAATTGGGTAGGCGGACCGGGTTTGCCTCTATAAAAAAATGTAATTAGCGATAGCATAAGAATTATGTGGTGAATGTTATGATGCCCGATTTAATATATGATGCCAGCTGTAGAACATGAGTTGTTGGCGGTGGAAGTCCATCCGCCAACGATTTTATTTCCAATGGCTTTACTTTTCGTTTGCATTTATGCTACTCCACCCTCAGTGTCAGAGCATTGCTCGGTCGAAATCACAAGTGTTTCTATCTCAAGCTTGTTGTCAAACTTAGTTGTCAAAACTATATCTTGATTTCTAGTCTACAATTAGTTAAGTCTCAGATTAGGATAAAATATGTAGTTGAGAAACGGACATCACGGCAGTCATCATTGTGTTCTACCGTTTGAAGGCGAAAATCAACCGCAGCTTTTGGAGAACTTCATCATTGTGTTCTATTTCTCAAGTTATATTCACCTTTCTATCTTTGAGACGTTGTCGCGTAACTAATAAGACTATCATAAGCATATCAAGAATTTCGAGTCAAGATTGTTCTTGTAATTAGTCCTCGAAATATGACTCAGCTTAATGAACATTTCATACTTGATGAATTTTGGTTAAGAACAATTTATTGTTCGCAATCAAAATCATGATTCAAGATTATCAAACAAAAATAGCCTGGAACAGTGATATGTGTCATTGATGTTATTCGGGAATGTTTCAAATCGATTTATAGAGAAATATAGAATTGTTATTAGTTCGGATACAAGATAATATATATATCAGTCTTACAAACCGGAAAAACTGTTATAAGTCTAAAGCCGTAATACATGTACTCAGTACACGTAGCGGAGTAGCTATATGTCGACAAACAGATTTTTGGTACGCATATTAGTATGCACACTTTTAAAAGTCTGTGAACTCGTGAATCCGTATAGGTACGCAAAATTTTAAGCATACTAGAAAGGAACTGTTGGTTACGGAACCGATTTGGTGTCCGTACCGGTATACTACCATAAAAATTCTGTGGACTCCGAAACCTAGCTATGTTTAAATGGTATCCATACCAATATGCATACCACAAAAAATCTGTGGACTCTGGAACTCGTTATGTTTAAATGGTATCTATACCAGTACGCATACCGAAATAGTTATGTGAACTCCGGAACTCGGTTATGTCTTAAGGTTTACATACTGGTACACGTACCATGACATAACTGTTCACGAACGGGATAAGTACTTGTAGTTTGTACGTCTACTTACCATCTCGATTAAATTCATATGCACATAAAATTATTTCTCTGAGATAGTTAGCATTTGAATAATATATATTTATATTTAGAAAACACCATAGACATGTTTGATCACATGATTGTGTTTCGAGTTGAGTCGTAAGTGTTTATTTAAATGCTTAAGCTTATAGTTCAGTTGGATAGCTTCGTAAAACCATTCATGAGCGTGGTATTATACACGGTTCGGTTACGGTTCATCCTAATCATAGTGTATATCTTGATTATGTAAATCATATTCAAAGATTCATCTAATGGTGGATATTGTGTTCTTGGTTCTAAAGTTATCTTAGCTTAAACCTAAAGAAAATTATGCTTTGAATGTCTATATAAAGGGAACCTCAAACAACTGGGATCTTTGAATCCCGACACTACTTTGGTGTGTCCTAGTTGTTACTAGAGTCTTCTTCTTAGGGTTTAATGACTACAAAGACTTCATAGGGATTCGTGAAGCCAGGTTCAACTATTGTTTATCTGATAGCTCGAGTATCTTGATCTTGATTTATTGTTAAGTTGCTCACTTGATCAAGATAGATAGTAATCATCAAATTTCTCTCCGTCTCAAACTTTGTTGATTCCACAAGTTTTATACTTGTGAATTGAATAATAATCCAGGATGCACTTTTGGTTGCATAAGTCCGGATTTTGAGATTAGCTAGACTTTGTCTATTGCTATCGATTTCCATCACCTTGATCTTTGATCAAAAAATAAATCACATATATATGCTTATCTGTGGAGGCAGATTGGTTTAAAGTCTTCAATTGAGTGGAAGCAACTCTTAGTTGGTGTGACGTCAGCTAAGGGAATGAATTGCACGGAATCCTGCTGGGATTCAAAAGGCGTAAAGAATGCGACTGTAACTAAATTATTGTGAGGGTTTAATTCGATCTCAACTACTTTCCAGTCCGAAGTTAATTAGTAGTAGGCTAGTGTTTATAGCGGGTTAATATAGTTTGGTGTTCAATCTGGACTAGGTCCGAGATTTTTCTGCATTTGCGGTTTTCTCGTTAACAATTTTTTTAGTGTTTGTGTTATTTCTTTTCTGCATTATATTGTTTATATTTATAATTAAGATATCATAGGTTGTATAAATCAATCACATTAGATACGTCCGACCTTGTTTATTGGATAAGACTTGATTGATTTGGAAATTGATCTTTGGAATCACCCAAGTACTCTCACACGTAATTGTATTTAGTTGAACTCTCGTAATTGTGTTAAGTTTATCCATACAAATTTCCTATGAAAAAGCTGGTGGTGTATTTTGGTACCCCACATTTTCACTCAGCCTCGTAATTTTTCTATACAAAAATGAAGATCTACATAAACGATACAAGGGAAAAAGAATCCGGAAATATGATTGGCATGTAAGATCTACATAAACAACATACCGTCACCAAATATAAATGTAAATTTAAAAATCGTGATGTTGAGTTTAGTTCATTGAATGTAGTTATTGGTCCTTGATTAATTCCAGAACATATGCCATAGCGTCAAGACTGGTCTGGATAGAACGATATGAGGATACAAAGACTTAAATTTTGTTTATCTAGATTTACCTCGTCAAATCCGAGAAAGAGTGGATATGTATCTCCGACATCGATTTTATTTTGTACACCACAAAAAATACAGCCTTGTTGTTCAAATAATGGTAGAAATATGGTGGCCTACGACGCATACGTTTCAATTTCTGGACTTTGAAATTGGTAAGTTTATCACTGTTTAAATTTATTTCATACGTAATTGATGTCAAAATCAATAATTATTTTTAAAAAATTGTTGATTAACCATAAGAATTCTATAATACCATTGTTATAGGAATTATCCACCTTGATTTGTATTTCATTTGTGGAATATCAAGTGGTGCGGGAGTCTTTGTACCATTCAACCAAAACGAATTGGTATCAAACCAAAAATGGAAGACGGATTTTTCCATTGTTATTGGAAGCCGATATACGAGATGACCATAAAATATTGAAAGGAGGTGGAACACAATGTTCAGCGTCGAAGGCTTCCTACAATCCAAGGAGGGCGTAAATAATGAAGCTGAATACAATTAAATTGAAAGAGTGTTTAGTTATAGTTATTGGTTCTAACGTTCTTTCCTAAATTCCTAAATCACCCAGTATTTAAAGAGTTGGTTGGTTTGAAGCATTACAAAATATGTATGATGCACCATATTATGATTGATTCTATAATTTTAGCAGAAATATACCTAGTCCTCGATACAACATCCATTTTGGGCACAAACTTCACTGGTTTCTGGGACATCATGGAGGTAAAATCTAAACTCTGCTTTTCAAATTGAGTAATTTTCTAAATAAAATCATGGTCAAATACTAACTTATGAATTTATTTTCAGTATGGTGGTATACCAAGTTCCGTGTCACTAAACCAATTCTTAAAGACAACACCTAAAGAGTTCCAACAATGGACATGTACTTCAATAGCAATTAGGATAAGAACAGTGGCAACGATGGAATACTTTCCGATTTTTCTCAAATATATCAACTGAAAATGCAGGGGATACCAAATACACCCAACTTTTTCGTTCGATAACCTGTATACGCAAAACTTAATATACTAAAAAGTAAACCAACTGAATGATCCTTGATAATATGTATATATCCCAAACCCTACTCAAGCAGTATGTGTATAGACATAGATTTCATGAACCTGGTTGTTAAGTAGAGTACTTGGACGGTCTCAAAAATCAATATCCAAGATCAATATAGTCGTATCCAAATAATCCAATTGGAATTATGCCAAGTGATTAAACTTGTTATCTATCTCAAGATACGAATTCTACAAGAAATAAGTCTCTTAATAGATTACAATTAGGCGGACGTATCTACTTAGATTAAATACGTACAAACCTGTGTATATCCAATTATAAAGATAAAAAGTATATGTGAAAAATGAAAAAACCCAAGACACCATAAATTTTGTTAACGAGGAAACCGCAATAGCAGAAAAACCACAGGACCTCGTCCAAATTTGAACACCATACTATATTAAGACGCTACAAAATTTAGACTGGAATGTAGTTGAGACCGAATCCACCATCCAAGCGATTCAGTTACAGTCGTGTTCCTTACGTCTCTTGATCCTCGGAAGGGCCTATGCACTTGATTCCCTTAAATGATGTCCTTTACAGCCTAGGAGTTGTTTCAGCCGTGAAGACTTTTGATACCAATCTACCTCAAAGAAATAAGCCTATTTGATTTCCGTTTATATCAAAGATCAAGGTGTGAAAATTTGTTTGCATAGACAAAACTAGCAAACCTCACAAATCCGGAACTTACGACTCCCGAAGAGCATCCTAGATTCTTAACCACCTCTCAAAAAAAATCTTCAAAAGATCAATTAAGACCAGTTTTCACATATCTATCTTGAGGAATCACAAAGTTTGAGACGAAGAGAACTCTGCGTTTACTATCTATCTTTCCTGAAAGAGATTATGTAAACCTCGATAACATAAAAACAAAATAAGGATTCATGAACTATCAAGGTAAAGATAGTAGGACCTGGCTTCACGAATCCCCAAAGCGAAGTATTTTAGTCGTAGACCTTATTATGTTTCTCAGAGGAAACCTAGGTCAATAGAGGACGACTCTAGAATCAACTAGGACACAAAGTGTTATGGATTGAATTTCTCAGTTGAAAGAGCATCTATATTTATAACTTTTCCAAGACGAGGGGTTGCTTAGAATTTAAGCTAAGATATCTTGAGAATCAAGCAAACTCTATTCTTGAAAAATGAAATAAGAAGAATATACACTTTTGTCAGGTTACGGAACCGTGTATAATGATTGTTCGGTTTGGAAACTTATCCAAAGAACTAAAACCAATTTTATTTTCATTTAAACACCTAAGAGTTTAATAATGATGCACAAACATAAGTGTTTAAGTGATCAATAAAGTCTTAGAAGTTTTTAAGAGAACTCTAGAAATGTTAAACATATTAAGAATAAGTCTTTGAGCATTTAATAAAATATAATTTGGGACAGCTGGTAGGACGATTCGTGAAAAGCGTGGCTTGTTCCGAGTCAGGGTGCAACGGTTTGTGAACCGGGTTAGCCAACCCTACTAGACTATCGAACTCAGTTGGCAACGGTTCGTGAACCGGGTTCGCCAACTGCTAGTCTATTACACCGGCTTTGAAATTCATTTCACTAGGGTTCGTGAACTGTACCTAACTGAACTCGTGGTTTGCAAACGGGTTTGCCAACCTACCCTGAGTAAAAATATCAGAAATTCATATTTTTCTCTTATGATGTTTGAAACATTCCCAAGTAGTAAAATCATTTGCATGGAAAATTTTCAATTATCCACAAATTAATTCATAGAAATAATAGTGTTAAGGACCGTTGAACATCTTTTCTAAATCATATTTCGAGATTTTTCACAAGACAAGCCTGACTCGAAACTTCTTCTTTGTAAATCTACTAGAAGTCACACGACATAGTCTCAACAAATAGAATGGTAAGGTATTGAGAAGTTCTCCAAATGTATTCGTCGATCTTAAGTCTTCAAGGGTGATCTCTGATACTCAACTACAAATTCTAACATAGTCCGAGACTTGACTTAGTAGACTAGCAATCAATATATAGTTTTGATCGACTAACATTGAGAACAAGCTTGAGATAGCAAAACTTGTAGGCTCAACCGAACAATGCTCTAACATTAAAAAATGGCAAGGAGCTCCTAAAATGTTATTATTCATCTTTACATCGGTTTTGCAGACTTTGCAGGTCATGAGGTACAAAGAATTCAGGATTATTCACTAGGAAGAGTTATTTTTTCACCCCGATATCGAAAATATGTCTTTGGTATTTGGGAGAAAGAATATTTTTCCAGTTACTAAGTACTTTTTGCAAAGACGATTAACTACCAAGACAAACACATGTCCTTGGATTAGGTTTTGATAGGTTGCGATAGACACCATGAAATAGTATGAAGCAAACGTTCAAATGAATATTACTGAAGCAGAGTATCTCAAACGGCACCAGATAATCTCGAAATCGGCAATTGGTTTTCAAAATATGCACATATTTGAGTTTGATATATATGCCAGCATTAGCTCGGATGGATCTTGATAAGTCTATCATTTTTAGTTATCCGCCTCTAGAAGAACCATTCTTAATGACATACCCAACATATGGAAGTTATTCATCATCTTCATAGAATATGCCTCAATTAACTTGGGGGTTGCTAATTATAACTTCACAAAGGGATCCAACCACGATCTCAATAGTTTCAACAACTATGAGACGTACTTATCCTTATTAAAATGTAGATGTCATCGAAGATCACTTTGTTGATGGTGGTTTTTAGTTCAGGGTTAAATTTGTAAAAACCTGCATTTAATGTGCCGTCACTCTGCAAATAAACGGAGCCATGTAAAAGTGATGGGTGTTCAACCTCTTCACTGGCGCATTTGTTGAGCAACATATATTCACATGAAATTTACCCAGAATGTGCATGTAGCAACAGTCCCAGATATTCTGTAAATTTTGGAACCTTGCCTGTATTATTCAGTTAATATAAGTTTATTTGAATGTTTTCTGTGCTATGTTCCCCGGTTGAACCCTCAATATTGGTATGGCATGACAATTTATGTTCACTCACAGCAGAGTAGCACGAATTTCCAAGTATCAAGGTTAAGGTCCTTGCATAAAAGTATTCAATCGGAAAGCATACTGCTCTCTGGAAATAAACTTAAATAACTTTGTGTCAACACATAGAATTCAATCAATTTTGTGATAATTCACAAAATCCAGATATTACCCTAACTAATTTACAAAATTAGGGTTTTGCGCCCTGCGCAGAATATTAGACCCCGCTTGTCGAAACTAAGCCTATGCGAACTAGGAAATTAATCCGCCATAGATTAGTAGGTGCAAAATCCTACCCACGATCTGAAAACAAGGAATAAAAGGATCCGCGAAATAGCAGCAGCAACAAAGGTAGATGTGGCCATGCCATAGGCCAGCCGACGCCACTTGAAAGTGGCCACACCCCATGCTGCTCGAACCGGACCCCATTTCCCGTCGACCAATCAGGTCGCCTTAAACCCGCCACACGCACATGAGTTGTGGCTGGGCCCATACTTGTCGGCCCTATTTCCCATCGACCAATCAGGTCGCTTTAAATCCTCCACACGCACACTAGATGTGTGGCCACATCCATGCTTGGCTGGCCCCTCTTTTTAATCGACCAATCAGGTCGCTCTAAACCTGCCACAGTATTAAAAGAGGCAAAATTGCGCCAGATGGTCACAATGCCAAATTGGCTTTCCAAAAGCCACGCCAACATGCTAATTGGCATGCCAAACGTGCCATTCCGCTCCGGCATGCTAGTGACATTCCGAACATGCCATGCCACGCCAATACGCTAATTGGCATGCCAAATGTGCGACTTCGCCGCAGTAGCATCCCGAACATTGCAAACATGCCAAACGTGCCACTTTGCCACAGTAGCATGACGATCGTGTCAACATGCCAAAAATAGCGCGCCAACATCCATTTCTTGTTCGTGGCCAAACGCCATAACATATTCCAATTAGGGTATTGCAAACACGGCTCTGCCTTAGTGGCATTAGTGGAAACCCTAATTTCCAGTCGTGGCCCGATTACGCCACTTTGGCCCTACAACATGCCACGAGCCATGTGGGGCCCGACAAACCCTAAAAATGGCACCATCCTATAATCACCCGTGGCCATCCTTGCACCCGTGGTTATTCCCATATTATGGCCTATCATAATTCCTTCAATGTGGCCATGGCACCGATTGCATAAAGTTCCACCGTGCCGCGGCCATGCCACACGTGCTAATTAGGGTTTCGATATGCCAAGCCCTAATTTAGCTAAAGTTTCCATGCCAGTTAGGTCAAGTAATTCTCCTAAGGCCTTAAGTTTGATATAGAAACATGGCCAATGTTGTCGGAGCCATATTTGGGTCTAACACCAATATGCCAAAATAGCTGCTATGGCTACGCCAGGAGCCACTATGCCACTGGCATGCCGCTATATGTCACTAATCCATTGGCATGGGCCAATGACGCCACTGTGCTACCATCAGGCACCAACAGAATGTGGCCGTAATCAATGTCCACCCTTTCTCATGAGTTATGATCTCAGACGTCCACATTCTCCACAGAATTGACAGGCCTGTGGCAAGTTGTGGGTGACCAACTAAGACGATACTAATAGCATGACCTGCTAATTCTCCTGTGGAAAGTCTTCTGACTTGGACTTTCCACACATAGAAATCTGCTACATGTTTTCCATGAAAAAACTCGAGACATCGAACATGTCACAAACTGGGGGATGCTCATCAGGGTATTGGTCTGGCGGTTTACAGCGTGCGGCGTGCAACACGCCCATTATAAGAAAGTGTCAGAAAGCAGGGAAGTTAGTGGTGGTAATAAGTAGTTGGTGTAAACTAACCAGTTTCCTCCACGGTGGGAACGTGGTCTCTGGCATTTACACATAACCCCACTTCTCTATACTCAATTACTCCCACTTTATACGAGATCAGGGTGCGTTCAATATGACTTGTATAAATAGGTTTTACCTATTTCAACAAAACAACAAGTTTTGGTCAGAACAACAACACGTCCAGAAAAATACCAAAGAACTGATAGCTTTCATTCCGCAAGCCAGTTCAAAATTCTGATACAAGTCATAAAATAGCCACACCTTCAGAATTAGCCATTCTGGTCTCAACACCTTCTTCGCTTCCCTCCCTAATACCAACCCCTCTCCTTCACTTTGTGACCGAAGCAAGACTGAAACGACCATTTCTTGGTTTAGGCCAGAATTGTACATATTGATCTCTCGAATCTAAAGTACCCCCGTGTAGTACATTTGTTTTAGGTTTAGATTTGTTTCTCATCCACACACCCAAATTTACCAAAACCAGCAGAAACAATTTTTACCATAAACAACTGGCGACCACAGTGGGAGGTTAAATCTCTCGGTCGCAATTTCATTGCTATCCCAATTGGTCTTAGGCCCAATTCAATCATTAACTAAAACCCATTTCAATCAAAGATTCCAACTTCCAGATGTATTCGGGTCATTCAAACCTTTCAAGAGCAGTAAATAGCCGGAATCCATCCACCATGGAGGGTATGATAGAAATGCTAGAGGATATGGCTACAAGCCAAGTTGATATTATCAGGCGGAAAAATGAAACGCTTCGTATCCTGAGGATTATGATAAGTAGATTGTGGAAAGAATCAGCGAGTAACTATCAGAAAAATCTCACCAATTTTCAGAATGATACGAAGGACGTCAATCTTTGGCAAAGGCATGTACTTCTACCAATGAAGATACAGACATATCACGTAGCCATGTTACACAAGAGCGGAAGAGGAACAACCAATTGGATTCTTCCAATGACAGAGAGCCAAGACAGTTTCACAATACCAAGGAAGGAGACTTGCCATGTACGCCGCAGTGTCTAAAGGAAAAGGGTAAAGAGCCAGCCTACGAAGCTTTGTTGAAAAACATTTATCTCCAAACCCTCACGGAGGCTCAAAGAGTTGTCCAACAGTCTGCGTCCACGACTCCTTTACTTAAGAGAGAGGCACCTGAAGAGGGGGATATCTTCCAAGACACCTATGGAAACAAACAATATCTAGCCCAGCCACCTCGTGCTGCTGCCACTGACGTAAATCCATCAACAGAAATTACCCTTCAGCAATATGGTAGAAGTAAACGGTCCGCTCGTGAATCAATGATCGCTGAAGCGTCAACTCCTCCTTCGAAAAGAGATTTATACCAAAATATGCCAGAACTCCCACCACAGCAACCGTTGATGCGAGAGAATCCAAACCCAAAATACCCACGCTTCTCGTTGCCTATCAGAAGATCCCTGGAGTTACTGGAAATTTAGGTACGAGAGAGGGTGGTCCAACTACCCTCGATATGTCGTCCACCAACTAATCAAGAGATGCTAGATTCAAGATATTTCCATTGTCACAGATTCATCCATTATCCTACCAGTGAATTCAATGCTCTGAAGCGCATCGTCCAAGAAAAGGTAGATTCAGGGGAATTGCGCATGGGGACCGGAGATTCTCCGCCTTGGCGAGGATCATCATAAAGATGTTATGCAGACAATAAAGGATGATTGGGGACTTCTCGCGGACAGGATGGCGACACACAATAAGCTCGGGTTTGCTCTTGAAATCCAGTTTGTTGAAGGACCCCTAAGCGGGTAAGATTTGTTGAACATTGTTTGCGCAACTCACGTTTTGAATGTACTGGAAATCTGACACAGGCGTCAGTTCCATGCTGACGACAAAATTCAATAACCCAATTGTTCTAAGATTTCATATCATTCTCATATCTCCCTTTTTCATGCAATACTTGTTATTCTCCAAAATGGTTGCACTACTTGCATTCGGAATTTGGATTCTAACATATTAGTTAATTCAAGTATCATTGCTTTCAGAAAATTTACTCACAAAACCATCCCAAAAATTAAACCAATTCAGAATTCTTATAAAACAGTCATCTACCAATCCAAAAACCAGAAAATCAAACCATAAAACAAGCGTCTCTTGCCTTTCAAAAAAAACCTAAAAGAGGAGGTTCAAAAAAATAAAAGCATTCAAGGGAAATTGTCCAACAATAACCCATTCTTCTTAGAGAAAGCATCCTTCATGTTTTGAAGAGCATCCTGCTTCAACTTCAACTCCTCGGATAACCTCTCGATTTTCGCCTCCTGCTGGTTAATAAAATCCGTGGAAGGAACTCCAGCCATTTCAGTTTGCATCTTATGGATTTTGGAAAATCTTTCACAGAACCAGGAGGCGTTAAACTCGAAGTTCACACACATGTCCCGATGGAATTCCCAGCTTTTGATTACATCTCCAGAAACAGTTGTCCGGTCACACTGCACATGTCATGGATGGAAGATAAGGTTTCCTCCACACGCTTAACCAATGCAAAGCGACTATCAACCTTCCTGGTCGTGGAGATGTGCCCACACTTCTCCATATCTTGGTATATAGCTGCGCGTACTTCACTGGCATGCTGAATCCTTAAATCAGAACATGACCCTCAAAAGGAGCCTCGAATGGAGGATCGAAAACAACACTTGCAGCTGGATGTGCGACTAGAAAATATTCTTTGGGAACAATCACGCCCGTCGGCACGACATAGTTTTCCGTCATTGGGGACACAGCAGCATCTTCGCGACGATCAATCTCCATCTCCAGATTACCAGCGGGTACGGTTTACATGATTGGAGACACAGCTGTATCTTCATTTCCATGAATCTTCATCTCAAGGTTATTTTCAGAAGCGGATTCTTCCTGTAAATATCACCAGTTGAATATTTATTTTGTATAAATAAATAGTCCAAGAGGAAAATGTGTGCAAAACTCACCGACACATCTGCGGGTCCACTGGGACTGGAAGAAGACTCGCTGCTATGCTCTAAAGTACTTTTTCCGTCACCGTCGGATCCTGAGATTTCTTCTTCTTTGCTGTTGAGTGGCTGAGTATCGCCAGATTTTTCTTCAGAAGGTGTCATTTTATGGTTACGTGCAAGTCTGGAGAAGGCGTTCATGTTGTCAAGACCCTGAGTTAAAAAGAAAGAGATGCTCAGTGGCAACAATTTAGAATATTTATGCAATTCAGCCAAATCAAGAAGAAAATCATACATACTTTCATGTTGGAAGAACTGAAAGTCACAAGGGCCGTCGAAGCTGATCGGATGCCGCCTGCACGATTTTTCGACCTTCGCTCTTTTTCTTGGGGACTGTCAGATTTCCGCTTACCCGAAGAAAGCAACCCATGTTTTTCCAGAAATTTAGAAGAGGGATTGCCGCGTGGAACTGTCACAACATCCTGCATGAATTGATGAATAGTGAGGAATTCTTCCCGCCATAAAACATTATATTTGGAGGTTATCACCGGTTTTCGTTCTAGGAGCAGAAAGGGGAGGCTTTTATGGGGTGCAAATATACGGCTATCGAAAACGGCTGGAAACAGTTCTTTTGGAGCCGTGAATGGACGGCGAAACGGAATCCCCTGATCAAAACCCATATGACGAGCGGCCCTGTCAATGTTATAAGGAACCACTTCACAAGATCCTATGAAAAAAGATGGCACATATCCAGTTATACATCTTCGCACGAACACAGTTTCTCCAATGCTCATATTCTCTTCGGCAGAATGCAATGTCATGTTCGAGGCAGAAGCAAAAGTATTGGGCTGAACTATAGACGCGTGGACTAGAGCCCAAGGATGAAAGTCATCTGCATGCGTGTTGTCAAGAAAATCAATGAGCTTTGAGACAGTTTTTGGACGCCTCTCCAACCAACAGAGTATCCTAGAGCCGCTATATGTATCAGAAAATGAGGTTTTCGGCTTAGGAGCGTAAATTTTGAAATGCTCCCACAACCATGCTTGGAGAAAGGCGACATGGATGTACGAGTCTACTTTATATACCCATTAGAGACATACATGTCCGCTGCTAAGTGAGACAGATGGGTGTACAAAGATCCAAGAAACAAACTGAAAATGAGAAGAGCAACGCCTTTCGCTAATTTGATAGCAAATTTGATGAGATTCTGCCTTATCTCCTTCTTGCCAAAACCATCATCAAAAATGTCCCTGGATAACCACAGAGCTAAAAATGCAGCAACATGGAGTGTATCATTCAGCACCTAATCCGTCTCCGGCTCATCAGGGAACCATTCGGACACCCACCAGTTATAGAAGCACTTTTACTCATAATGCTTCCGAACATATCATGTTGATTTCGTGACCAAAGTGGCATGCATTTCTTCTTCTTCCTCAGACAACATGACGTCAAGATTCCCCATTATTGGAAGACTCAACAGAACGGCTACGCTTTCCAAAGTAATGGTCATCTCACCCCATCTACATATAGCTGTGTGAGTTTCCGGACACCATCTGGAGATGAAAGTAATCAAACATGCAGCATCTTTTCTGATTTGAAGTTTCGCGGATGCCATGACAACATTCATGATTAGCACCCCAGTCAGATTAGCCCTTAGATGGTCTTGGCTTATCATGAATTTCATCCATCTATCATAAGAGCACAATGGACTATGACAGATTTTGAATTCTATGGGAGAAGCCAAATACTCTTTCTTCTGAAGGCAAAACCTAATTATACGCCCTGGATAGACTAATTGGACTTCTCCTTCATTATTTGAATCAGTCAGAAAGGTTGCCACGAATTTGAGATGGGTCCTTGTAACTGTAGCAGACTTTGTAAAGAACTCATCATCCGTGTTCGGCTTGGAGTTGTTAGCATTTCTCGATGGGGCGGCAGAACTGCTTTCAGGTGACATCTTAACAAAATTCCTTATGCTACCTTTATTTTCGAAGTAACTACAACGGAGCAAAACAGAAAAGTTACTACTTTGAAGAAAACCATACATGAAGATTTTGTCAAAAAATTGGGTACAATGATTAAGAGCCGACAACAAATTTTCTATGGGAATTTTTTCTTTGGCCACATGTCACGGCACTCACGGCCAAAGGGAATGGGGACTGATGCTCGCTCAAGCAAATACTTGCCGTGGAAAATATGCTCTTGGCCAAAACCGTGTCTTTCCGCGGGAATGGCGCTCACGGCAAAAAAAAAAAGGACGACAAAGCTAGGTTTATGAATAAAGGAATCAACGACGGCCACCCGCCCATGCGTGCTTGCTTTGCCTAATAGTTGGCTTTGTTGTTATTAATGTTGTAGCTAACATTATTACAATACTACTAGCAAAGAGGAATCATTCGCATTGAAGTGTTTCGCAAGTTCATAGAAGGCATGCCTATGGCTAGGATTTACACCAACACCGAAAAGATAAGAAACGTTGGGATACACACCTGGAATATGCTTGCCTGCTTTTACTGCTGTTGTTCCTTCCAACTCTCACGGATGATGCACCTTTGCTGCTAACACGTAGACGCGTAAACGAAGCCAAAGCCAGCGATACAAACATAAAGAAGATGGGCAATGCATTTTATATGTGCATAGCGCTTTTGGAGTTTGAGTAGAAGAAGGTTTCCCTTTTGAGCCACGCACGAAAGAAGGCAGCTGGTTCCGTGGTGTTGACGTTCTATGGCGCCAATCTCCACGGCCAAGCCAGCACCACGCCAAACTCTCCCTGCCATCAGCACCCTGTAGCCGAGCCAGAAGTACACTAGAGCTCCAAGCTTCCAGCGCAAGGATCGTAGGACACCCGTACCTCTTGCCAAGGTCAGTCGGATTTTTCCCGGACAACTCTTATGTCATGCCTTTTCGATTTTTTATATTTGTCTGTCACCATCTCATGCTTACCCCGCAACAATGACACTGTTACGTGCTAAGCAGGGGACTTAATGTTGATGGTGGTTTTTAGTTCAGGTCTAAATTTGTAAAACCATGCATTTAATGTGTCGTCACTTTGCAAAGAAACAGACCCATGTAAAATTGATGAGTGTTCAACCTCTTCACTGGCGCATTTATTAAGCAACATATATTCACATGAAATTTACCCAGAATGGTACATGTAGCAATAATCCCAGATATTCTGTAAATTTTGGCACCTTGCTTGTATTATTCAGTTAATATAAGTTTCTTTGAATGCTTTCTGTGCTATGTTCCCCGGCTGAACCCTTAATATTGGTATGGCATGACAATTTGTGTTCACTTACAGCAGAGTAGCATGAATTTCCAAGTATCAAGGTTAAGGTCCTTGCATAAAAGTATTCAATCGGAAAGCATACTGCTCTCTGGCAATAAACTTAAAGAAATCTGTGCCAACACATAAAATTCGATCAATTTTGTGATAATTCACAAGATTCATATATTACCCTAACTAATTTACAAAATTAGGGTTTTGTGCCTGTTTGAGAGTGAAAACAGTTTCTGCTGATTCCGGTAATTTCGAGTGTGTGGGTGAGAAATGAGTCAAAACCCTAAACAATGTACTGCAAGGGAGTACTTTGATTCCAGAGATCAATCTGTACAAATCCGTCCTAAACCAAGAAATGGCCGTTCCAGACTTGCTTCGGTCACAAAGTGAAGGAGAAGGATTGGTCTTAGGGAGGGAAGCGAAGAGAGTGTTGAGACCAGAATAGTTGATTCCGGAAGAGTAGTTGTTTGACGACTTGTATCAGAAAGTGAAATGCTATAAGATTAGGAAGCTAACAATTGATTTCTGAGTGTTGTATTCTCCTGACCAAAAACCTGTCCCTTGGTGGAAATAGGTGAGACATATTTATACAAGTCGCAACAAAACGTACCCTGGTCTCGTAAGAAGTGGAAACGGTTGAGTAAATAGAATAAAGCGGTAACAGGTAACGCCTGGAATTGATGTTTCCATAATGAAGGAAACTTTTCACCATGACTTCATGTATTTACTAACCGCCTCACTCTTATGACACTTTCTTGTAACGGGCGTAGTGTACGCCGCACGCTGTAAACCGCCAGACCAATACCCTGATGAGCATCCCCCAATTTTGTGACATGTTTTCATGTCTCGAGCGTTTTCGTGGAAAACGTGTAGCATGTTGCCGGTTCGGTGGTTACCTTCGACGGTCGAGATTTTGCATCTTGAGAGGAAGGTTAGCCGTTGATTGTGGTTACCTTCCGTTTGGTATCCAGTGGCGTAACCATGGTGTTGTCATGGATTGCGCATGCTCTTGGCGTGGATGATTAGGGATTGGTGCCGTGACCAAAGAATTGGGATACCTAAGTGTGTGTCGTGGCCAAAGATTTGGCAGCGCAGCTGATGTGATTTCAAGTTGTTGTAATAGTAATAGGTTCGATGAGACTTGTGAAAGAAAAAGATTTTAGATTTGTAAAACTTAAAAATAGAAAACTTATTGCAAAATTGTTTTCAAGATATTAAAAGAAACCAAGACACTAGATTCCACTATTACACATGAATGAACGATACCAAATATGTTTCAAAACTCTAACTATCCTTTAAGTCCTTTATTTCTTAATTCACACATAATCAAACATATTCCAAAATATTAATTGTATTCCCTAAGAATAGACTATCAATCGATTAAACAAAGTATAATCTATCAAATTGAATCACAAGTAATTAAGAAAATTACGTGAACATTTAGAACTCCGTAATAGCGGTGATTGAATGAATTATAAATTGTAAATTAGAGAAAAAAATTTGTTAGCAATCATTCATGCATAGATAGCTTCATCCATTGCCTTGGTTTCCCGGGAATTATCCCATCATCATGGAAACACGCTCAAAATTCATTTTTATTGCTCAAAGGGTGTTTACAATGATGAAATGGGAGAAACAATGATAAAACCGGGTTTGTAACAGTTTTATTTGTTACAAACTGAAAAGAATGATAGAACAATACTGTCGCTGGTTCTGTAGCTCTACGACCCACGCCCGTGTGTCGTTATCACTGTTGATAAACGATTGTCTTGGTTGGTTTGTTCTTCGTGTTCTTCAGCTATGCAGCAGCAGAAATGACGTTTCATGCAACTTTGATTTCTCGACTCTCTGTTCGTTCTAACTGCTCCCCAAACTCTCCTCCCCCTTCTCTGCTACCCCATGATGATATTTATACTCAACAGGCGAAGAAAATTCTCCGTAATAACTCACAGTAATCTCTCTTTATTCGGCAGTGAAGGGTAATATTCTCGGAATATTTTCTTTCCAAAAATCCTTCTCCTACACGTCTGCTGCCTCTGAAATTTCCTTATTTGACTTCTCCACGCTTCTTCAGAGACCAAGTGATATCCAAACACGAGCAACACACGTAAAACTTGCTGTAATCACGTGAATATCTCTTACGGTGTACGTGTTGTTCTGACTTCTTTTGCGAGTTATCTTGTCAATTTCAACTGACAAAATCAACCATATCCTGCATGTTAACCTTAATAGAGCCCCCCACCCCCACCCCCCATCAATCTGAGTCATTGGGTCTCTCTACAATGCCTTCCAATTTCGAACGAAAATTCTTTAGGTGAGAGCTATGTTTTCCCGCCTTTTTCAGAAATCAAAGGATGAAGATGGGTGCCATGGACAAAATTGGGCTACATATAGCCGTGGGTGCCCCTTAGCAAAAGTGGGGGTCCGTATAGCAAATGTCCTCCAGGGGTGCTCAGAGTGATTTTCGAGCCGAATTTTCCAACAATATTTATTTCCAAAAAATAACTACAAACACACAAAACACCATAATAAGTACGAAAATGAGTATAAACAATACGAGACATTGAGGACAAATTAGACACAAAAATGTGTCTATCAATAGCCAAGAGATTGCCACAAGTCGTTTGGTAGCAAGCTTGTACGGCTGAGATTTGCATCTCAGAAGGAGGGGTGGCCGTTGATTGTTGCAACCCTCTGTTTGGCAGCCAGCGGCATGGATGCATGGCCAGCACGGCTCGTGCATGCTCTTGGCGCATCCCAAATTAGGGTTTGGCACAAACCGTGGAACTTTGGCATCGCAGACAAGAGCTTGCCACAAATTGTTTGGTTTGGTGGCAAGCTTGTACGGCTGAGATTTGCGTCTCAGAAGGAGGGGTAGCCTTTGATTGTTACAACCCTCTGTTTGGCGTCCAGCGGCATGGAGGCATGGCCATCATGGTTCGTGCATGCTCTTGGTGCGGCCCAAATTAGGGTTTGACACAAACCATGGAACTTTGGCGTCGCAACCAAGAGGTTGCCACAAATCATTTGGTTTGGTGTCAAGCTTGTACGGCTGAGATTTGCATCTCAGAAGGAGGGGTATCCCTTGATTGTTGCAACCCTCTGTTTGGCAGCCATCGGCATGGAGGCATGGCCGGCATGGCTTTGGCATGGTTTAGGCGCAGCCAAGCTAGGATTCTGGCATAGTATTAGGCGCGGCCAAAATTAGGGTTTTGGCATAGTTTAGGTGCGACCAAAATTAGGGCTTGGCATTGGGCCAAAAGTTGCCACGCGTTTGGTGGCGAACTTGGACGGCTGAGATTTGCATCTCAGAAGAAAGGGTGGCCATTGATTATTGCAACCCTTCGTTTTGGCAGCCAGCCGCATGGAGGCATAGCAGGCATGGCTTTGGCATGGTTTAGGCGTGGCCAAGCTAGGATTTTGGCGTAGTTTTAGGCGCGGCCAAAATTAGGGTTTTGGCATAGTTTAGGCGCGGCCAAATATAGGGCTTGACATTGGGCCAAAAGTTTCCACGCGTTTGGTGGCGAACTTGGACGGTTGAGATATGCATCTCAGAAGGAAGGGTGGTCGTTGATTGTTGCAACCCTTCGTTTGGTAGCCAGCGGCATAGAGGCATGACCAGCATGGCTTTGGTGCGGAGGTGTGGCTGGCATGGAATGCCATTGGCACTATGGTGCGACTGACATGGTTGGTATGGCTTTGGCGTGGAGATGTGGCTGGCATGGCATGTCATTGGCATAGTGGTGCGTCTGGCATGGTTGGCATGCCTTTGGCGCGGTGATGTGGCTGGCATGGCATGCCATTGGCACGGTGGTGCGGATGGCATGGTTGGCATGCCTTTGGCGCGGAGATGTGGCTGGCATGGCATGCCATTGGCACGGTGGTGCGGCTGGCATGGTTGGCATGCCTTTGGCGCGGAGATGTGGCAGGCATGGTTGGTATGCCTTTGGAGATAAGTTGTGGCTAGCATGGAATGCCATTGGCACGGTGGTGCGGCTTGCATGCTTGGCATACCTTTGGTGCGGAGATGTGGCTGGCATGGCATGTCATTGGCACGGTGGTCCGGCTGGCATGGTTGGCATGCCTTTGGCGCAGAGATATGGATATTAGGGTTTAGCGTGTTGAAACCCTAGTTTAAAATATGTTGCACGCGTGATTGGCACGTTTGACTAGCATGCGCAGCTGGCATGTGTAGAGATGATGTCAGTCAGTACCAAGGGCTCTGCCGTGGAGCATGGCATTTACATAAAAAAGGGGGCCCCGGTAATTTTACGCAGACATGTTGAATGGTTTAATAAATGTGCTAGTGGCGACATTATTACTCAAGTGTGACGTCACTGTTTGACTAAGTTTTTACGATTTTAAATCCTAAACTAAAAACCACCATCAATATTAAGTCCCATGCTTAGCTCGGAACAGGGGCATTGCTGCGAGGTAAGCATAAGACGGTGACAAACAAGGACAAAACGAAATGGCAAGTCATGAAAATATGGTCAGGAAGATATGTCTAACCTTTTCGAGAGTAAGGAGAATTCGTGATTCCTGTGTTGGTGGATTTGCGTAGATTTTTCTCGTGGTGCTGCTAGCTAGGCCGTGGAGTGGTTGGCGTTGCTGGCTTGGCTTGGAAAGCCGTTGGTATGGTTTGGCTTAAAACGGAGCCGCTGGAGTTGGTAGGCTTGGAATGGGAGCCGCAGGTATTGTGCGGCTTGCAATGGAGCCGCATGCATTGTATTAGCTCGGAATGGAGCCGCCAGCGTAGTATTGGCTTGGAACGGGGATGTTAGCCTAAACTTGGCGTGGACGCTGGCTTGGGATTGGCATGGCGTGAGCGTTGGCATGGACTTGGGCGCTGGCTTGGTGTGGCGTGGGTACTGGCACGGCACGGTGTGGGCGCTGTCTTGGCGTGGCGCGGATTGTTGGCACCGTGAAGCTTATTCTTGCGGGCCCAATTGCCTTTTTCCATACAAAGCTCAAATATGAAATCCTTTCCTTATTCAAATTCCAAAAGTGTCATGCCTATAAAAGGGTTTGCTCTCCTTTTCATCTCGTATCTTTGTTCTCACGTCCTTGCGCTAACGGTAGAGTGGTAACAATAAAGAGGGCAAGCATATTACAGGTATGTATTCCAACATTTCTCTTTCAATTTTTTTTTATTGGTGCAAACCCTATCCATAGGTGTATCTTTCATGAACTTGTAGAAATATTTCAGTGTGAACACCGCAGTAATGTTAACCACCTCAATTATTATGAAAAATAAGCATGCACGGCAGGTAACTGCCACCAATTCCTTCCCCACGAAAACCTAGTTTTTAGGGTTTCCTCCTTTTCGTTGGGGTGATCGTATGCATGGTTTCCGCGGTGGGGAGCGTTTTCTTGGCCGGGTGCGTACTTTTGGCTGTAAGGTACGACTTTGGCAAGGGGCGTGCTTTCCGCGAAAACGTAGGGTTTGCCAGTCCCCATTTCTTCGGTTATGAGCGTTATGGCTTGCAACTTAAAACAAATTAGTACGTGTCCAAAATGGATTCTCCGTTGTTGATAAAATAGTTTTCATGCATTTTTTAGTAACTTCTCTTCATACCCCTTTCTTTGTTGTAGTTGAAAGCGTAAGAAGCTTAAGAAGGTTTCGTTAGGATGTCACATGAGAAAATCCCTGTCGCGGCTTTGAAAAATATTGGCAGCTCTAAGCCAAACATGGATGATGAATATTTCATAACGTCTGCCGCAGCTAGGAGAAATCATCCTAAGTTTGTGCCCGTCCTTCTGACCGGTTCATAGGGTGAAGGAGACACCCAGTCGGTTCGACCAGGTTGTGTAATACGATTTTGCCTTCAGAGGAAAGAGTATCCTGCTTCTTCCATTGACTTCAGAATCTGTCAGAGTCCGTTGCGTTCTTTCGAGAAGTGGATGCAATTCATGATAAGTCAGGATTGCGTAAAAGCAAATTTGATCAAAGCGTAAATCATTGGCGCTGTCACAGCTTCTGCGACGCTTCAAATAAGTAAAGATATCCCGAGCTTAGTTACTTCCATCTCCCGATGGTGTCCAGACACTCACACGTCCATATGCAGGTGGGGTGAGATGACTGTCTCTTTGGAAAGTGTGGCTGTCTTGTTGAACCTTCCCATAACATGGAATCTTGATATCACCTTGTCTGAAGATGAAGAACAAATGCACGATGCTCTCGTTGCGAAGTCAAAAGGCTTTGTCCGGAAGGAAAACAAGACTAGGTGTTTTTACAGCTGGTGGGTGTCTCAATGGTTCCCAGATGAGTCGGAGCCAGATCAAAAGAATAATACGCTTCATGTCGCGGCATTCTTAGTTTTTTGGTTATCCAGGGACATTTTTGACGACGTCTCTGGTAAGAAGGAAATAAGACAGGGTCTCCTTAAGTTTGCCATCAGATTAGCGAAAGGTGTTGTTCTCCCAATTGACGGCTTGTTTCTCGGTTCTCTGTACAGACATTTGGATCATCTGGTTGCGGACATGCGTGCTTCAAACGGCTACATGAAAGTGGACTCGTACATCCATGTTGCTTTTCTTCAAGCGTGGTTGTGGGAGAATTTCGAGAAGTGCGCTTCCAAACCGCTGGACTTACTTCCCGAGTATTGGGGTGATTCTAGGATACTTCGCTGGGTAAACAGGCGCCCAAGATCTGGCTCGAACCTGGTTGACTTCCTTGACAACTCCTACACAATCAACTTTCATCCATGGGCTCCGGTGCATGGATCCATAGTTCAAATAAACACTTTTTCCTCTGTTCTGAATACATCTTTGCTTTCTGAAAAGAATACGAGCATTGTGGAGGTTGTACGAAGTTGCACGCCTGGTTATGTACCGTCTTTATTTCGAGGATCTTTTCAGGCAGTCTCTTACAACATTGACAGGCCGGCTCGACATATGGGATTTGACCAAGGGGTCCCGCTCTCTTGCCAGTCGGTTGTTCCAGAAAACTTGTTTCCAGCTTCTCTTGATGCTAGTGCTCTTGCGCCGAGTATAAGTCTTCCCTTCTTGCTCTCGGCATGAAATCCGACAACTACTTCTAAGTATAACATATTTTGGAAAGAAGAATTCCTTTCCATTCATGGATTCGTGAATGACGTAATGAAGAATACTTGTGGAAACCCTTCTGCTGCAACTTTAGGAATACATCCATTGTTAAGGGATCCTTCCTCGCCCAAACGGAAATCTCCTAACACGGACACGGACAATCCCTAAAGAAGGAGCGAAGGTCGAAAGATTGCGCGGGTGGTATTTGATCAGATTCAACGGCCCTTGTAACTTTCAGTTCTTCCAATGTTCGGGTATGTATTATTTTTCTTGCCCACTCAGTCGGATTGCACAGTACTTTCGTTATTGAAAATATTTCCTTATTCCTTAATCAGGCGTGAACGCCTTTTCCCAACTTGCATGTAGTCAGAAAACGGCGGATCTCGCAGTATAGGGTGGAAATGCTGAGCCTCAGAGAATGGTGGCTCTCGCGACAGAGGGTGACAATGCCGAGCCTTCTTACGGTGAAGAAGAGCTCGAAAAGGAGGAAAGCTCGGAATCTAGTGATGATGAAAATAGCTCTTCCAACAGCAGCGTTGAGTCTTCTTCTAGTCAGTCTGAAAGTGAATCAGTGAGTCTTCCACGCATTCTTCTTCTTCCTTTCTCTCTCTCTTTTTTTTTTTTAAAATGTCTAAACCACGATATTGCAGGGAGAACCCGCTCCTGAAGAGGGCCCCGAGGTGGAAAACCGTGAAGATACAGCTTTGTCTCCAACCGTGTCAGTTGCGTCTGGCGACCCGGAAATGGAGGTCGATAAAGATGAAGATGTTGTTGTGGCTCAAGTAGCGTAGAGTCCTCCAGCGACCTCTAGCGCCATTGTAGTTAAGAATCCCTTGCCGGTTACCGGTTCGGTTGCGGGCGCTTTCGCTTCTCCATACTTAGTTCCTTATCCAGATCATGTGTTGATCGGCGGGTTCAGCGTTCCAGCCAAATACGAGACGTTATGTACCAAGATATGGGAAAGGTATGGACACATCTCCACAACCAAAAAGGTTACTAGTAGGTTTGTGTTGGTCGAGCGTGTGGAGGAAGCTTTATATTCGATTGAAGACATGTTCAAAGTTACTGGACATACCGTTTCTGAGGACGTGGTCTCAAGCTGGAAGTTCCATCGTGATGTGTGCATAGACCACGGGTTCAACGTTACCTGGTTTGTTGAAGGTTTCTCTGAGATCGAAAAGTTGCAGGCCACGACGACTGAAGGCCCTTCCGCGAATGAGGTCGCATAGCAAGAGGCGGAGATCAAAAGGTTGTCCACGGAGCTGAAGCTGAAACGGGCGGCTCTCGAAAGCACTAAGGAGGATTTCTCCAAGAAGAGAAAGCCATTACTAGATGGTTTTCCTTTAGGCTTCTTTTTTTCCGAAAGTCGAACAGAGTGCCTGGTTCATGGTTTGATTTGAATTGATAGATAATCGTCTCCTATAAGGGTTTTGGATTATTCTTTTGGAATAAATTATTTATTTATTTATTTTTAGAATAATGTTGTTTTTGGTTATGAATATATGTGGCATAAATACCCTAGGAGAGTCATAGAGTTGTGAATGCTGTGTTGTCAGTAGAAAGTATGGGATGAAACATGGGATAACATGGTTGTCGGTTTCTACTATCTACGTGAAAATTCTAGGTAGTAGAACATGCAACTCGTCTGATGAGACTTACTTGCTTTTTAAAGTCTCCCAACAAAATAGATCTCCCATATGTAAATCTGAGTTTTTGTGGGCGGCGGCGCCGTTACTGTGAAAAGTCCCCAATCATTCCTAAGTCCCCAGTCATTCCAGAGTAGTCTGACAACCGAGGCGGAGGCTAGTCTGCTTCCATCATCTCGATATCTGGGTTGAAAAGATGGAATCGGACTCGGGAATTGATATTGTGACCGATAGATTAATCTCCCACTGTGGTCGCCAATTGTTTGAGGGTGAAAACAGTTTCTGCTGATTTTGGTAATTTCGAGTGTGTGGGTGAGAAACGAGTCTAAACCCTAAACAATGTACTGCAAGGGAGTACTTTTATTCGAGAGATAAATCTGTACAAATCCAGCCTACACCAAGAAATGGACGTTCCAGACTTGCTTCGGTCACAAAATGAAGGATAAGGGTTGGTCTTAGGGAGGGAAGCGAAGAGACTGTTGAGACCAGAATAGTTGATTTTGGAAGAGTAGTTGTTTGACGACTTGTATCAGAAAGTGAAACGCTAGCAGATTGGGAAGCTAACAAGTGATTTCTGAGTGTTGTATTTTCTTGACCAAAAACCTGTCCCTTGGTGGAAATAGGTGAGACCTATTTATACAAGTCGCAACAAAACGTACCCTGGTCTCGTAAGAAGTGGAAACGGTTGAGTAAATGGAAGAAAGCGGTAACGGGTAACATCTGGAATTGATGTTTCCATAATGAAGGAAACGTTTCACCATTACTTCATGTATTTACTAACCGCCTCACTCTTATGACACTTTCTTTTGACAGGCGTAGTGTACGCCGCACGCTGTAAACCGCCAGACCAATACCCTAATGAGCATCCCCCAGTTTTGTGACATGTTTTGATGTCTCAAGTGTTTTCATGGAAAACGTGTAGCATGTTGCTGTTGTTTGGAAATTTAATATTGAGAGGATTGCCGGTTCGGTGGTAACCTTCGACGGCCGAGATTTTGCATCTTGAGAGGAAGGTTAGCCGTTGATTGTGGTTACCTTTCGTTTGGTAGCCAGTAGCGTGGCCATGGTGTTGTCATGGCTTGCGCATGCTCTTGGCGTGGCTGATTAAGGTTTGGTGCCGTGACCAAAGAATTGGCATAGCTAAGTGTGTGTTGTGGCCAGAGAATTGGCAGCGTATCTAAGAAATTGCCACAAGTCGTTTGGTGGCAAGCTTGTACGGCTGAGATTTGCATCTCAGAAGAAGGAGTGGCCGTTGATTGTTGCAACCCTCCGTTTGGCGGCCAACGACATGGAGGCATGGCCAGCACGACTCGTGCATGCTCTTGGCGCGGCCCAAATTAGGGTTTGGCACAAACCGTGGAACTTTGGCATCGCAGCCAACAGGTTGCCACAAATCGTGTAGTTTTGTGGCAAGCTTGTACGGCTGAGATTTGCGTCTTAGAAGGAGGGGTAGCCGTTGATTGTTGCAACACTCCGTTTGGCATCCAGTGGCATGGAGGCATGGTCAGCATGGCTCATGCATGCTCTTGGCGCGACCCAAATTAGTGTTGGCACAAACCGTGGTACTTTGGCGTCGCAGCCAAGAGGTTTCCACAAATTATTTAGTTTGGTGGCAAGCTTGTACGGCTGAGATTTACGTCTCAGAAGGAGGGGTATCCGTTGATTTTTGCAGCCCTCCTTTTGGCAGCCAGCGGAATGGAGGCATGGCCGACATGGATTTGGCATGGTTTAGGCGCGACCAAGCTAGGTTTTTGGCATAGTTTTAGGCGCGGCCAAAATTAGGGTTTTGGCATAGTTTAGGCGCGGCCAAAATTAGGGATTGGCATTGGACCAAAAGTTGCCACGCGTTTGGTGGCGAACTTGGACGGCTGAGATTTACATCTCAGAAGGAAGGGTGGTCGTTGATTATTACAACCCTTCGTTTGGCAGCCAGCGGCATGGAGGCATAGCCGGCATGGCTTTGGCATGGTTTAGGCGCGTCAAGCTAGGATTTTGGCATAGTTTTAGGCGTGGCCAAAATTAGGGTTTTGGCATAGTTTAGGCACGACCAAAATTAGGGCTTGGCATTGGGCCAAAAGTTGCCACGCGTTTGGTGGCGAACTTGGGCGCCTGAGATTTGCATCTCAGAAGGAAGGGTGGCCGTTGATTGTTGAAACCCTTCGTTTGGTAGCCAGCGCATGGAGGCATGGCCGGCATGGCTTTGGTGCGGAGGTGTGGCTGGCATGGCATGCCACTGGCACTATGGTGCGGCTGGCATGGTTGGGATGCCTTTGGCACGGAGATGTGGCTGGCATGGTATGCCATTGGCACAGTGGTGCAGCTAGCATGGTTGGCATGCCTTTGACGCGGAGATATGGATGGCATGGCATGCAATTGGCACGGTGGAGCGTCTGGCATGGCTGGCATGCCTTTGGCGCGAAGATGTGGCCGGCATGGTTGGAATGCCTTTGGCGCGGAGTTGTGGCTGGCATGGCATGTCATTGGCACGGTGGTGTGGCTGGCATGGTTGGCATGCCTTTGGTGTGGAGATGTGGCTGGCATGGAATGCCATTGGCACGGTGGTGTGGCTGGCATGGTTGGCATGCCTTTGGCGCGGAGATGTGGATGTTAGGGTTTAGTGTGTCAAAACCCTAGTTTAAAATATGTGGCACGCGTGATTGGCACGTTTGGCTAGCGTACGCGGCTGGCATGTGTAGAGATGATGCAAGTCAGTACCGAGGTCTCTGCCATGAATATGGCATTTACATAAAAAAGGGTACCCCGGTAATTTTACGCAAACATGTTGAATGGTTTAATAAATATGCTAGTGGCGACATTATTACTCAAGTGTGACGTCACTGTTTGACTAAGGTTTTATGATTTTAACCCTAAACTAAAAACCACCATCAACAGTGCCCTACGCAGAATATTAGACCTCGCCTATGGAAACTAAGCCTAGGCGAACTAGGCAATTAATCCGCCATGGATTAGTAGGTGCAAAATCCTACCCACGATCAGAAAACAAGGAATAAAAGGAACCACGGAATAGGAGAAGCAACAAAGGGAGGTGTGACCATTCCATAGGCCAGCCGGCACCACTTGCAAGTGGCCACACCCCATGCTGCTCGAATCGGACCCTATTTCCCATCGACCAATCAGGTCTCCTTAAATCCGCCACACGCACATGAGTTTTGGCTGGTCCCATACTTGTTGGCCCTATTTTCCATCGACCAATCAGGTCGCTTTAAATCCGCCACACTCACACTAAAAGTGTGGCCATACCCATGCTTGTCCGACCCCTCTTTTTAATCTACCAATCAGGTCTCTCTAAACCTGTCACAGTATTAAAAGAGGCAAAATTTCTCCAGATGATCACAATGCCAAATTGGCTTTCCAAAAGCCGCGCCAACATGCTAATTGGTATGCCAAACGTGTCATTCCTCTCCGTCATGCTAGTGACATGTCGAACATGCCATGTCGCGCCAATACGCTAATTGGCATGCCAAATGTGCCACTTTGCCGCAGTAGCATGCCGAACATTCCAAACGTGCCACTTTGCCACAATAGCATGCCGATCGTGTCAACATGCCATAAATAGCGCGCCAATGTGCTAATCCATAACATATTCCAATTAGGGTATTCCAAACACGGCTATGCCTTAGTGGCATTAGTCGAAACCCTAATTTCCAGTCGTGGCCCAATTACGCCACTTTGGCCCTACAACATGCCACGAGCCATGTGGGACCCGGCAAACCCTAAAAATGACGTTATCCTATAATCACCCGTGGCCATCCTTTCGCCTGTGGTTATTCCCATATTATGGCCTGCCATAATTCCTTCAATGTGGCCATGGCACCGATTGCATAAAGTTCCACCGTGTCGCGGCCATGCCACAGGCGCTAATTAGGGCTTCGATATGCCAAACCCTAATTTAGCTAAAGTTGACACGCCAATTAGGTCAAGTAATTCTCCTAAGGCCTTAAGTTTGATATAGCAACAAGGCCAATGTTACCGGAGCCATATTTGGGTCTAACACCAATATGCCAAAATAGCTGTTATGGCTACGCCAGGCGCCACTATGCCATTGGCATGCCGCTATATGTCACTAATCCATTGGCATGGGCCAATGACGCCACTGTGCTACCATCAGGCACCAACAGAATGTGGCCGTAATCAATGGCCACCCTTTCTCATGAGTTATGATCTCAGACGTCCAAATTCTCCACAGAATTGACAGGATTGTGGCAAGTTGTGGGTGACCAACTAAGACAAGCCTAATAGCATCATATGCTAATTCTTCTGTGGAAAGTCTCCTGACTTGGACTTTACACACATAGCAATCTGCTACATGTTTTCCATGAAAATACTCGAGACATCAAACATGTCACAACTGGGGGATGCTCATCAGGGTATTGGTCTGGCGGTTTACAACGTGCGGCGTGCGACACACCCATTATAAGAAAGTGTCAGAAAGCAGGGCAATTTGTGACGGTAAGAAGTAGTGGGTGTAAACTAACCAGTTTCCTCCATGATGGGAACATGGTCTCTGGCATTTAAACATAACCCCACTTCTTCATTACTCAATCACTCCCACTTTCTACGAGATCAGGGTGCGTTCAATATGACTTGTATAAATAGGTTTTACCTATTTCAACAAAACAACAAGTTTTGGTCAGAACAACAACACAATATCCAGAAAATACCAAAGAAATGATAGCTTTCATTCCGCAAGCCAGTTCGAAATTCGGATACAAGTCATAAAATAGCCACACCTTCAGAATTAACCATTCTGGTCTCAAAACCTTCTTCGCTTCCCTCCCTAAGACCAACCCTTCTCCTTCACTTTGTGACCGAAGCAAGACTGGAATAGCCATTTCTTGGTTTAGGCCAGGATTGTACAGATTGATCTCTCGAATCTAAAGTACTACCGTGCAGTGCATTTGTTTTGGTTTAGATTTGTTTCTCATCCACACTCAAATATACCAAAACCAGCAGAAACATTTTTTACCCATAAACACACTTGAAGCTATAGTGTAACAATTTATGGTGGATATATTAACAAATGGCAGCTTTGCATTCGAAGACGGTCCGAAAATGGCATATGGATACCACCCTGGTTGGATTGAGTTCATCTATAAATCTTGATGGTCGTGCAAGTTTGGTAATACTTCTTGTCACACTGAGTCAAGGCATGAGAATGTCCAAGATACACCAGAAATAGTTCATATGACACAACATCAGGTTTTTCAACCAGATGTGAGACGCCTTTCTGCATTTTCAAACCTGGAATCAGAATGAAATTTATCACCCTTCTTCAATTTATAGATGTCCAAATAATATATTATATGAACTCATCCACACTTTCAGAATTAACCATTCTGGTCTCAACAACTTCTTCGCTTCCCTCCCCAAGACCAACCCTTCTCCTTCATTTTGTGACCGAAGCAAGACTGGAACGGCCATTTCTTGGTTTAGGCCAGGATTGTACAGATTGATCTCTCGAATCTAAAGTACTCCTGTGCAGTGCATTTGTTTTGGTTTAGATTTGTTTCTCATCCACACACTCAAATTTACCAAATCCAGCAGAAATAGTTTTTACCCATAAACACACTTGAAGCTATAGTTTAACAATTTATGGTGGATATATTAGCAAATGGAAGCTTTACAGTCGAAGACGGTCCGAAAATGGCATATGGATACCACCCTGTTTGGATTGAGTTCATCTATAAATCTGGATGGTCGTGCAAGTTTGGTAATACTTCTCTTCATACTGAGTCAAGGCACGAGAATGTCCAAGATACACCAGAAATAGTTCATATGACACAACATCAGGTTTTTCAACCAGATGTGAGACGCCTTTCTGTATTTTCAAACATGGAACCAGAATAAATTTTATCATCCTTCTTCAATTTATAGATGTCCAAATAATATATTAGATGAACTCATCGACTTCTTCAATTTGTGTGACCAAACAGACCCTAGATTTAGGTAGTTAACATTTTTAATTTACTTTTGTTTAATCAATCTGTATTTTTCCTTCATTATAAAAATTGAACCACATCCAAATTGAATCAAAATGAAAACACACAATGGACACTATTTGAAAAAAAACAAACAAAAAGAATTACATAATATCAACACAAGGATTGGGGTTTCCATTTTGTTTTTACTTGAGTAAATAGAATTTTTTTGACAATACTACATGAATGACATGTAGGAGTGTTTCTACGGGGATTAAAGAATGTTCTTAGGGAAGGAAAACTTTCTTAATTATCTAATTATTATTTTTTGTTGTATGTCTGTTTTTGCTTGTTTTGCACCAAAATTAACTTCTATCCAGTGACCTTTCTCAGTGGAATACTGATGTTCTCGGTAATATCCACAAAAATATAAAATCCCTGAATAATAGGATTGATAATCTCCACAAATCCTGAAACTTCACTGCCAATCTAGATAAAATAAAAAAAGAACTTCAAGCAGAGTTAGTGAATGGTACAAAATCAAAAATGACATTTATCATCAAATTTCAAGGGATAATTTTTCTCAAGGAATACGACCAAAACACGAAATATTTTCACGCCACAACCACAAATAGGAAAATAATTAATACTATTCACTCGCTTAGAGAACCGTCGGGCCTTTGCATTTCAAATAGAGATCAAATAAACACCCTTCTAGCAAACCACTTCACTCAGATATGCACATCGCAGAATACCAACTATTTGGAAGACTTATCTGGTATCATTGACCCATGTATTTCTGAGGAGGAAAACCTTTCTTTATCCGTTATCCCTTCAAACCAAGAGATCTAGCAAAACTATTTATAATATGAATCAGTGGGGAGCTCCAAGACCAGATGGATATCAAGCAGGTTTCTTTAAATCCAATTGGGATACTTTGGGTCCGGATATAATTCAAGTTTTGCAAGACTTCTTTAAATCAGAAACCTTAGATCCAAATTTAGACCATTCTTTCATAACCCTGATCCCAAAAATAACACAAACCCCGACATATTTTAGACCCATCAGCTTAAGTAATACTATTTACAAGATTATATCCAAAATTTTAGCAAACCGTCTTAAACCAATTCTGTTAGAGCATAGCTCGGTTGAACTCACCAAGCGTTGGTATGTCAAGTTTGGTTGTTATATTTTAGTGCGTCAAAACTCATCTAAAGTCGTTTGATTATATTCTAGAGTCAACTTCGAATAGGTTAGACTAGAAAGTCTAGGATGTTGAGACATACAAGTATTACTCCGAAGACCTGAAGAATGTGAAGAAGAAGCGAACTACAATGAAAATATTATTCCTCCTCTTGAGGTTAGTAATATTGACTTGAACTGTTTCATTCCTAACGTATCTTTCAAGTCGTATTATATTGAAAACATAACTGCGAAGTTTTATATACTGTACATATTGTATGATACTCTAGTGATGTGACATGGTCATATTTGTATGATCATAGTATTAGGGAATTATACTACGAAGTATAATGCTTATATTTTGAACTTCATAGATATGACATCAACATAATCTTGTATATCCTATTATGATTATGTGAATGGGTTATGGTGAATATTTCATCCTAGGAAACAATGTTTTACATTCGTTTAAAGGAAGTACATTCATGAACTTGTTTTATGAATCAAAAGGGAAATCATTAGGCTTATTGGTTCGGCTATTCATTGCAAATCTTTAGATAACCAATATGTGTGAGATGGTAGAACCGATCGTAAATTTGTTATGTATCTTGGTATAACTAATCACAATACGTGACTTATGATTTGGTATGACTGGTTTTCATTAATTGGTGTAACCGATCCTAAGTAATCGCCATGTGATGGTATGATCGATCCTTGTAATTGGTGTGACCGATCCTAGTAGTTGGTGCGACCGATCACAAAAGCTTGTGTAATCGATTCGTGTAATTGGTGTAGACGATCCTAGTGACGGGCGTGACCGATCACAAGTAGATACCATATATATATATGTAACCGATCCTACCTAATTATTTTTATAAGGTAGTACTAGTACCTACCTGATTACTTTTATAAGGTAACTGGTGTAACCGGTCCTGGTAATTGGTGTGACCGATCACAAGAGGGTGTGTGACAGATCTTGGTAATTATTATTAACCGATCCTACCTGATTATTTTTATTGGGTAATATCGATTCCTACCTGATTACTTTTATAAGGTAGAACCGATTCCCTTAAACTTCAAGATGTCAACATGTTTTGAACATGAGTCGTAATTCTTATCATTTATTGTTCAAAGATATTACTTAATATTCAAGGTGATCTTGTGTCGAAATAAATTGAGAATCTTTTAATTAAGGTTTTTAGTTTTATACGCTTTAATTACCAGCAATTAAATGCATATTTCTAAGAATAAATAATTAGTAATGTGCATTTACTAATTGGAGATTTTATACTGAGAGATTTCAGAAATTTTGGACAAGCATTTATTGGAATTAGGAAAACCGAATTTTGCTATTCATTACATATCTTGAGAATATTTTCGGTTTTGGGAATTCCTTGGTGTCCAAACATCATTGGTCTATAAATACCTAAGTTTGCATTTCTACCAAACTATCCTAAGATCAAGGCAAACTTCATTCCCGTTGTTTATGGTGGAGCCGTCTAATCGGAGAGGAAAGTATCCTAATTAGGTGAAATCTCTTACGACCGCTCGTTTAAAGACTTCTATGGGATCAAGAAGCTCTACGAGTACCCTTGGTGGGAAACTAGATAATTGCAGTGTTATTAGTTTTCGATTGATTTTATTGACTAACGGTTGTTGAAACTTTGATTGAACCTAGTTTGTTTATTCTTGAGAATATTCTTTTCTGATATAAGATACACTCAAACTAGATCGAAGTATCGACATGATCTTTAGAACTGTTTGTAGATCTAAAGACATCTTATGATAATCCATTGTTAGCAGACTCCATTCTGTGTATGATTGATCACAAGAGATTCAAGTGGTGTTGTGCAGGTGTTTATTGAAGATTAAAGAATATTTGAAGACGAAGAAGAATTCTTATTTAGTTCTCATATCTTTGGGTGTGCACAAACCTTGATCGGTTGGGATCCAACTATAATCATTTTTATTCGATTGATTAGTTACGTGAGATCGGCATCATTTTATAGTTTCTTGTTGGAAACTATATAGATTGATTGTGAATCTAAACTTGACTACTTTGGTAGTTATTGGATGGATTGATCTAACCAGGCAAAGGAGTTTATTAGATTAAACGGAAGAGCCTTTGCATATGACTTGAGATATCTTTATCTTGAAAGAATCAAAAGAGTTTTTACCAAACAGATTTGTTGTTCCTTTACTGTTTGAAATATGATCCAAAGGAATTGTCCAAGTGCGTGCACTCATCGAAGTCGGAAGCGCAAGGATACTGAGGAAACTAAGTGAACTAGGGGTAGTTGCGTAGTATCAACTATACAAAGTTGGTGTAGATTTTGTATAGTGGTTTAATTCTGAGAGTATTCAATTCTGGACTAGGTCCCGGGATTTTTCTGCATTTGCAGTTTTCCTCGTTAACAAAAATCTTACTGTGTGATTTACTTTTATTTTCCGAAATTACATTTGTTTATATAATTTAAAGTAAATTACAAAAACGTTAACTCCGTATATACTTGATAGTGATCCTATAGAGTTTGGTTAAGTCCGAACCTATTATTAAGTATCACACTTTGGTAGTCGTATTGTCTCGATCTCGTATCCGTAGACAATCACACAAAGTGTGAATACCGATTAGTTGCATTGTATCGACTTTGTCCATAAAAGACAACTTTCAGTAAGAGGACTTATAGGTGGATAAATAAATTTTGGTGTATTTGGGTACCCTCGTTTTTTCAAATTATAAATAAGATAATCTCCTCTAATCATCCTGCCTTTCTCCCTGGTAGACAAATCACCGATAACATTATCATACCCATGATCTTATTCACACAAAGAAAAACTCAAAATCCAGAAAAGGACACTTTGCTTTAAAATTAGATCTATCAAAAACCTTTGACAGAGTGGAGCATAATTTCATTAAATATGCTCTTATAACACTAGGTTTTGACAATACCTGGGTTAATCTCATAATGCGATGCATCTCGACAACTTCCTTCTCTATTCTCCTAAATGGTTCCCCGGGTCCGAGATTCAACACTTCAAGAGGATTAAGACAGGGTGATCCCCTCTCTCCGTATATTTTCTTAGTTTGTATAGAGGTCCTTTCCAGACTCTTACAAAAGGCTGTTTTTGAAAATAAAATATCGGGGTTTAAAATAAACAAAAATGCTCCAAACATCTCCCACCTCTTCTTTGCAGATGATTGTTTATTAATCACAAAAGATGATTTAGGTGAAGCAAAGAACCTCTTAGATATCCTATCTATATTTGGTGAAATCACGTGGCAAATGGTCAATCTTCAAAAATCGGGAATATATTTCATCCCTAGAATACATCCAAAACATGGGAAAATCATCGCTAGAATCCTAAAAGTCCCTCTAATGACAAAAACTGATAGATATCTTGGAACTCCACTTTTCTTCAATAAAAACAGGAAAGAGAATTTTGAACCTCTCCTACAAAAATATTATGCTACTCTTCAGGGATGGAAATCAAAATTACTTTCACAAGCAGGAAAAACTGTGCTTATAAAGTCCATTCTACAAGGCTACCCAACTTACCAGATGTCAATTCTTGCCCTTCATAAAGAAACCTTAGACCAACTGGATAGGATTCAATGAGATTTTTGGTGGAATAAAGATAAACCCAAAAGTAAAGGAGGATTTTTTAAGGCTTGGGTAGGCATTTGCAAACCAATTTCACAATGAGGTCTTGGAATCAAAAAACCCCACCATTTTAATATTTCTCTCTTTACTAAACTAGCTAGTGGGCTTATTTAAGAGCGCGATCAACTTTGGGATCAACGGCTAAAAGCTAAATACTTCCCTAATAATCACCCACTGGAATCTTCTTGGACTTCAAAATTGTCTTGGATTTGGACTAATATCCAAAAAGGTCTAAACCATATTCAAGGTAATTTTTTGTGGCAAGTCAAAAACGAAGCTTCTACAAAAATTTGGGAAGATGAATGGGTTCCTAATGCAGACATAATCCCAAAACCCACTAATCCTCTAGAGCCTCTTCCACAACGGGTAAATGAACTGATTACTCCAGAAGATAGATGGGATCAAGAAAAACTTGATAATCTTTATTCACTCAAGATAATAAAGAAAAACTTCTAGCCATATCTCCAAATAGCAAAGAACAAGACAAAATTAGATGGCACAGCACTCGTCAGAAATTTTTGTCAGCGAAAAATGTTTATAATTTCCTGGTTAATCAAGATCAAGAAAACAACAACTCAAGAGATTTCCCTTGGCAAAAGAGTTGGAAGATTAAGGTTATTCCGAGGATCAAATTATTTGTTTGGAAATTAGCTCAAAAAGCTCTCCCAACTAATGCAAGACTTGGGGCGCATAATAAAGAATAAATACGGAGTGCCCAATGTATAACTCTCAAGTTCAAGAAACAGAACATCATCTAATTCAATCTTGCTCCTTTGATAGGGCCCTTTGGTTTGGTTTCTCTCTGGAAGCAGTGAACACAATAATTAGAGCAGACTCTATAGCAAATTAGATTAAAGAATGGATCATGGAATTAGATTCCATTCAGATTTCGGAAAAGATTGCAACTATTTCCTGGTTCGAAGTATAGATCGATGCTCAGTGGTTTTTGACAAAATCAATCCAAATCCAAATAACCTAATAGAGCAAATCAAGAAATTCTTACAACAATTTCCTCAAGAGAAGATCCAAAAGAGTAAGATAATTCAAAGTAGAAATGATTCCAAGGAGAAATGGTCAAATTTATCATCAGACTGGATAATATTTATTGATGCTGCTTACAAGAAAGAAGATTCAACCATGGGATATGCTTTCATCCTTTATTCAGTGGATAATGAGACTTTCATGAACATTTCAGCAGGGTCGGATTGGGCTTCCTCAGCTTTTCATGCAGAATCAAAAGCCT
This sequence comes from Papaver somniferum, assembly GCF_003573695.1. Classification (NCBI taxonomy): domain Eukaryota; kingdom Viridiplantae; phylum Streptophyta; class Magnoliopsida; order Ranunculales; family Papaveraceae; genus Papaver; species Papaver somniferum. The sequence goes on from NW_020628818.1 coordinate 5,287,197, forward strand.
TACTAAAAGCGTCTACTTGGCTAAGTGAAAACATTTTATCAAGTTTTATTTTAGCAAAATGCTGCAAAGTATCAACAAAACTTGCAAAATCTCTCGTTGGAGTGCAGAAAATACCATACATACGACTCTAACAACTTTGGAAAAACTCCCCCAAACTCAGGTGCAGTATATAAATAGGAAATACAATTCTGCAACGGATTACATTGCAAAAGAAGCTCGACTAAAAAATTTGCGGCATAAGTCATCCCAACTACAACTACGAATATCTAAATCAAGTGTTGTTTCATTAAATAAATAAATAAATAAAACAGCTTCTAATCACATGTGTAACTGACATCAATAATATACCACTTTCCATAATTTTATAAAAAATCTTTCCTCCCGTAAGATTTATTTTCCTCCCAATAACAAGAGCCGACATATAGGCCTGGGAAACAATTTGGGCTAGCTGGTGCGAGAAGAAAGAGCAAAGTCAGTAGTTGCACTTACTCATTGAGTATAGGACCGGCCGGCTTTAACCAATAGCTTCAAAGCTACATTTTTATGTTGGCAGAATTCTTTTCCACCCAATGGTGCATAGTGATATAGAATATGCTCAGTCAGACAAGACTCTTCTTCTATAGCATTAGGTACCAGGGTAGATGAAATATTTGGGTTACAGGACAACAGTTTCCATTACCAGGAGGATTTTCTTTTGTAATAATCCTGGATTCTTGTTTCATGCTGAAGTAGGATATGTACTACATTGTAACATTTTATAACAAAAACAAATTGAACCAGGAAGGCAGAAAGTATTGTCCTGGAATCTTCCTAATCCAAAAAAATGAAAAGGGAAGAAACCGGTATATCTCATTAACTGCGGTAAGAACGTATCTACATTTGCTCATCATGTCTTCTCCAATTTCTGTAAATCTGCAATGACTTTCTGTTTTTTCCGTATCCAAGTTTTTATGATGTCAGGATCGGCAGGTGGGAGTGTGCATGGATACGATGACGAAGTTGAGGTAGCTGACCTTTCAAGAAAATCCCTCTGCTTTGGATCAGCATAGCAGAGAAGAGATTCCATACACACTTCTTGAGCAGATGAAGGTGGGTATGGCTTGAAATGTTGCAACTTAGAGTACTCACTGATAAGGTGATACATATACTCGTACACTTTTTCCATCGATAAACTTTCCATGAAGTCTTGTCCGCCTCTCCCAATGGTTTCAGCCTGATTAGCAAGAACAAAATTAAGGATATTAGACATTGAACAGGAAAGCTAAATGCAAACCATAGTAATTCAGGCAAACCCATTTTTGATTGTTCTGGAGAATATCAAGAAATAACTAACAAGAAGGAATTTGATGAAAATCGGAGTACCTCGGAAGGGTTTCTGTTGCCCCAGTCAACAGCAAACTTTATGGATCGGCATAAGTCTGTTGTTGGGTAGATAGGCCAATAGTTTTCTCTTGGTAAAAGACCACGGCTGAAAAAATCTTCATACTCTGGAGATATTATTAATGTAAGAGAGCCACAAGACAATATGTATTTCAAACTCACAGACCAGGCATAACCCTCTGCATAAATTTTATACCTGCAAAATGATAATAATCGTCAACTCTACGAAAAATGACCGCCCAACGCCAAGATATCAGCACATTGTCAACTTGCAATTTGAACAAAATGCTTATGCTAGGAGAAAAGTTTCGCTCTTTTCCAGCAATCCAATATTTAAAGAAGTCCATGAGCTACATTCAAGCTTGGCATCTATGTACATCCAGCAGTGCACTACATATTTTCTTTTCAGTATCATGGCTTACCTATGTTTACACTGATTAGATAGTTTAGACTGCTCATAACCACCCTTTGCTTCTTCCAACCAATTCTGCAGTGCAAGATAAGATGTTTCATGGAGTCCTTTAGAATTAACCAAAGCAATGAAACAATTTAGGTGCATATAATGTACAAAATGCTCTGAGATGTTGCTAAAATTCAACCTGACGCATGATCTGGGCTCCCCAAAACCTAGAATGATTACAACGCATCAACTCCGTACGAACAGGAGATAGAACATCTGGGTTTCCTTTCCAGTAAGCTCGAGGCCACCTCTTTATCCATTCTTTAGCTTGAGAACCTTGTTTTATGCTTCTAAATTCATCATCCCAATGTTCTATGTTCACTTCCGGCCTACATTAATGAATCCATATGTCAGTACAAGCCTACCAGCCAATGCAACCATTTCCAAATTAGAATGCAATACATTGCTGTTCTGCAATTGTCTCACTTTATGGCACAGCTGCAACATTCATAATACTTGAAGTCAAGAGAACTCAGAGAATATGTACAAACTTCTGAAATACAATACTACTTACCAACCCCAGAAAGACCAATCAGGAAATGGAATATCGAAATGAGCATTGGTGGTGCAATAACGGAACAACGGAGGCGGAATTTGCCCAGAATACTCTGTTCGATTCAGAACAGGTCTATCCATACAATCAAACATAAGATCAACATCTGGGACTAATCCTGGATATCTTTTAAGAAGTTGTAAGAAACTCCATATTGTAAACATAGCTCTACTCTGAACACAATCATAATAAAAATCAGCATACAATCTACCATCGACGATTGTTATCCTAAATGCAGCTGATTTTTTGGCTTCCATAAATGTAGATAATGAAATTCCAGATTTAGACCATGGTTCAAGATCTTGATGTATCCAACGAAAAAATGACGGACATGAATTCTTAGATTGATCTGCTGATGATGATGATGATTCATTAAGATTGTTGTTATTGTCGGGGTATCTACGACAAGTTAGATACGAACATTCAATGAATTTAGAAGTTCTTGTGTATCTTGAACCATCATTGAATTCTTTATGTGGGAATGGATGCCATGGTGTTGGTTCTAAGTTGTGTCCTGCTACTGTTCTTGTTTGATCAACCTGTGTGTTTGAATAAATTCCTCAATGAGTTAAATAATCACAGGAAAAAAAAATGTAGCAAATTAGAAACAAGAGTAGTAGTACCTTGAAGAGGAAAAGAAGAGTGAGAGAAAACAAAGCTAAAGCAAAGAGAGCAATGACTTGAAGACGTGAAGCTCTTGCACGTAAATAGCTTGGATGAATTTTTCCCATTTTACAATTCTCCAGAAGCTTTTATTATTATCAAGAAGATTCATGGATTTTATGTTTCTGTGTGTTTCTTTCTTCTTGCAGGTCCTTGAGTTTTCTCTCTCTAAAGTTCAGTCAGTCTCCTGTTGTATCCCCACAAAATGTGGAAAATTTATTGCCCTTTTCTTAAGGTAAGAAGAATTGGTCATTTGTCATTTGTCATCATGTCCTCTTCTGTATACACTCTCTTTGTACTATGTGCATTACTGTTATCAACAAAAAAAGACTAGTGAACTGCCAAACTCTTTAAATTGCTGGTCCATTGACAATTCTGAATGCTACACTGTGCTTTCAATAATGTGTCTGGTGGAGCCATGGTGTTGCAGATTTCTGATAGAGGGAAGGGAGCCCATATTATCCCAGATCTGTAAATACAATTTACTGTCTTTGAAACAACACAATAAATAATTTACTGTTACCAATGTGCTTACCATGGCTTAGCATAGACAAGCACTAGGCATATACATACATACACTTATTGGGACTATGTGAGTTACAATCATAGACACCATACTATTATTAGTTGCTGAGCCATAATTTTCAGCAGTACTATGCAAGGCTTTGTCATTAGCTTAGAAGAAACCCACAGCTTTGGCAAGAATATAATATGATGTATCATCATAGACGAATTCGTTAATGTAAGTAAGTAGTTAGCATGATATAGAGATATCCTAATCCACAAATGGGATATGCGTTTTCTTCCAGGCAAGTCTGATTGGCAATGACAAGCATCTCCCCAGGAACCTGTACTGCTCAAACTGCAATTATCCTCCTCAATTTCTTCATTTTTCTGCAACATACAGGACAAACTCCTGCCTCCTCTATAATCCTGCGGAAATTAGCAGTTTTATCACACATCTTAGTCCAACATTTGGACCGATTAACTTGCACTAAAAGCAAATGGATTTTTTTTTTCTTGTCCTAAAGTTAGTATTGGTGAATTACCTTGTTCCACATGTATAGCATGTAGCACAGTGTCCACATGGAAGGAAAAAACTGTCCCTTGCAGTATCAGAGCAAACCAGACAGAGATGATGAGAATTTTCAGTCTCTCCTTCTTTTAGTTGTTTTCCTTCAGTGGAACCCAATGAGAGGGGGTCTTCAAATTCCTCGTCATGAGATACAGAATCATAGGAAGAACCCAAACTCAATACATCATCATCTTTTTGTCCCAGCAATGGGGTTCTCTCATTATCAGAACCATTTTGGCTGCTGTTTAGGAACTTTGCACATACCTTGTATATGAGAAAGAAGATCAATGTCATTGCACCTGCACAATAGCAATTATAAGTAATGAAGAGAGATAAATGGGAGGTTCGGTCACGGTATGGAGGAGAAAGCACCTGAACCAAGAAAATATGTAATCCATCGTGGCTCATATGACACTTTGACAAACCAATCTTCTGGCGCAGTACCCTGAAGGAGCATGAAAGGGGAAACTTCTGAATAGGGGTTTCAAAGTGTTGGGCTGGTAAGCAAATTAAGATTGAAAATCTAAAACCATCTGGATAACTTGAACCACTTCCAATTTGACAGTGGAATGGGATAACATCTTTGGATTTTGGTGTTCATGAGTTTGATCCAATATTAGTAATTCAGATGACATTATATGTCTTTGGGGTGCCCAGCAAGATCTTTGGGGTTCTCCTACAATGTCTACAGATTAGGTAGCTCAGGTGGTCGGAAGATTTTATCTCATGTCTTTACCAAAGACTGAACAAGAAAGCCTACAACCTACTTCTGAATGAAAATCATGAGTAAATGTGGATAAGAAAACGAGCACACGACAAACTCCCAAGGGGAGTAAAATCTAAGCTACATGTTCACAATGGACCTTTGAAGCTGTTACGCAGTAAATGTTTGATGGTACATACAAAAGAAAATACAACTGTATGTCTTTCAAACCAGAAAACATGGAAAGAAAATATAACTAGCGGTTTCACCTGTTGTCGACCAGGAGAAGATAGAACAGCCACATTTTGTTTAAAGGGAAAAAGCTTCAAACCACATAAACTTTCATTCAGGGAACACTTGTAATATGCCTTGGATGTATTATACAAGAAAGCCTGTATACTGATGTTCAACCGCACCTGTTCAGAGAGAGTTCCCAATCATTATCTGGATGAACAAAATAAGTCGGTTCTGACAAATATGCGCATATGAACAAATTCAACCGGGATACACATTGATACAAGTAGCAATTCGACTACAAGATACGATATATTGATATTAGAATCTTGAGTCAGATTGTCTGCCATTGGAGAGCCGTTGGAATTTCAAGAACAAGTATCACATTGACTCAATATGCAGAGAGGACACATTTCTTGAATAGCGGAGAAGGACAAAGTATAAATTACCTCGGCTGGCTCTGGATTAATGTTAGCCACTGCAACATAGTAATAGGAAGATTCGTAAACTTTCTGCTGAATCCTACCACTTCCTGGTAAGACATTAGCATGATGCATTTACTTCAATTTCTGTATAGAACAAAAGAACAGAAAGGTGCAACAAGTGGCATTTTTTATTCCTACCTTGAACGATACTCCACGATAATGTGGTGTTAGGATATGATGGGTCCTCAATCCATTCCAGAAGGTCTTTCTCACCTGCAAAATCAAATTTAAGTACTACATAAAAAGTAATAGACATATTAAGACTATACCAGCATCCTAACATGTTTAACCGTCCAGGAGGCGACATTTAACAGAGAAATCTTACAAGTATTAGCGTAGTTCCACTATTGCCGTTGCAAGCTACATAACATTTTGGCTTGAGAATTGCTAACGTACCTTCGGCAATCACAATGAACAGTGGAGAAGAGTTCTGAGATTTTGCAGTATACATAATATCCACCTCAGATCCTGGGTTCAGATAATATATCCATTCCTGCAAAATCCAAAACAAGTAAATATCATTTGGAAAACCCATCCATGACAATACCCTTTTATAGAGAATTGGGCACAAGGACTGATTGCCTTATGTGAATAAGCCGGTACAGGTGTAGTAACTTTCAGACCAATTTGTCTCTACATCAAGTGGAGGAGGATTGTAAAATCCATATAGAACTGGACTTTGCTTTGAACCAGTCACTTCATATACCTATATACGAAACCCTCAAAGTGATCAGGTCATTACCAATAAACTGCAACAGAAATTGTAGTAGGTTTAGACTGGAAAATCACCTCGATTTCACTGACAAACAATGGATTCGCCGTTAATAAACGTGAGAAATTCGGGCTAATTGGCAAATCCCTTGCCGCGTAGAATCCCACAACCACCATTACAGATACTGCTGCTTAAACCATAGTTGGATCATCCCAAAACATATCAAACAATGTTTTAGTAAAGAAGAAAAATCTATAATATATAGAATTCAAATATTTGTGGAATACACAAGAAAGAACAAACCTAAGAACCAACAAATAAGGAGAATGATTATGCATGACCAAACATCATCCATAATGTCCAACGAAGACCAATCACTTATCATCGTAAAACTTATTCGAACATTTCTGTTCTGTTGTTGCTGATGATCTTGTTGATTCTCTACTTGTACTTCAGTTTCCTGGACTGGTACTGACGAAGAAATGGACGAGGAAGAAGCCATTAGAGAATGTTCCATTAATGACTTACCACCAGTAATGTAATATGAATCATCCATTCTGGCTTTCTCGCATTAATGTCGAAATACAGCTCAAATAGAGGAAAACGTGATACCAACCGGTCAATTTTTTCTTCTTTGTGTAATTAGGCGGGAAGAGTAGGTTTGTACCACGGGATAAGAGAGCCGTGGGGGACTATCTCAGCCCAAAATTGAATGGATTCAAACCCGAGTTCAAATGCGTAACCCGCTCCATATCCGAGACCATGTTCTCCAGAGTCCAGATGTGAGATGCGTATAAATTCCAGTGTCAAATGAGTCGTAAAGATAAAATAGAGAACTGAAAACTGAGATCGAAATTTAGAGAGAACAAAAATGGCATCTGCAACTAAGCTGATTTCAGTGTCTCTGTTATGGATTGTTGTCTTGTTTGGAACTCTAGCTTTTATCCAGGTAAAAGAATCAATCAAATCTTTCTTATTTATTAGTATTTTAAAGTCAACCCCTATATCAGAGTCAGATTTATTACTGTAAAACCCTAAAAATCTTGATTTTTCCGGATCGATCTGATAGAATTTGGATAGAATTTTCCCGATTTTTCTTTATTTCCATTGGATTTTGTTTCCAGAATCGATTAGGTGATGCCGATAAATCATCCGATCTAAGCGAGATCGGTATTGAGCTCGATCAGGTCAGATATAGCCATCGGGCTCGATTCTTTCTCTGTGTCTCTATTTTCTCAGTGTCAGTGTGTGTGTGGTTCTTGCTCCTAGATTTGTCTCAGTCCGCATTTCGTTTTATGGGAAAGCATTGTTCTTATCTGATGCTGTAAGCCCTAGTTTGTGTCCCTCTCGTCTCCTTACCGTTTTTCAGACTGAGTTGGTCTGTAGATTCATCTTTTTGATCAGTAAAAACCAGCTTTGAATTCGCTTTCTTGTTGAGCTATGGGGTTTTTAATGTGTAATTGTATCTTTTTGTTTCAGGCTAAGAAGTCAGATGAGACTCTCAGGGAAGTAACCCACAAAGTATTCTTTGATGTCGAGATCGATGGTAAACCAGCTGGTGTGTATTCATAAACAGATTCCTGCACTAGATTTGTAAATTTTATAGCATTATACTGAACAAATTTGAGGATTTGTCTGATAATTTTTTGTACTTGTATGTGGATAAGAGTAGAGTAGGCTTAATTTGGCTTGTGATTGTTACTTTGATTTCATGGTAGTTTGAGGATTTCTTATTCAATAAATGAGACCTGTACAGACACACAGGAGAAAGCATGTTACTGTTGAAATCGGTTTTTGAAAGACGCAGATAATAAGCTTAAAAAAGATTCATGTTCTAACAGGGATTATCTACCTGATTACATGTATTAAGAAGGTTGAGTAAAATACTTGTTTGAAGATCAAATGGTTTTGTTCTTCGCCTCCTTCCTTAGCTTGTTCACCTCCTTCCTTAGCTTTATTCTCCTTAGCAAAGATTTAGCTAAATTTTTTTGGATGAGTAAAATTTTTATTCAGTGTATTTGTTTGCATACAGGTCGTGTTGTCATGGGCCTCTATGGGAAAACAGTCCCTAAAACAGCAGGTACACGTCTAAGTTCAGCATCGTGCGAACAAGTGACTTACCTTTTTCATGTTTAGTTTCTTTCAGTGTGGCTAACTAATTGACGCATATCAACTGTTCTTTCTATGCAGAAAACTTCCGAGCACTTTGCACAGGTATACTGCTGATGTTTCGATCTTTATCTAATTTCAGCTTTATCTTTATCTCAGGGTACATGATTGCAAATCATTTTTTGCATGTTATTGTGTTTCAACTTTAAGCCAGGAAACTATGGTGTTTGTGAGATACAAATAGGCGGTTTAAATTTCTGAGGCTTTTCTCTTATGTGACGCTTTACATCAGTTCTCTCTCACTTTCTCTTTACTAGATCTGAAGAAAGGAGTGACTTGGTTAATTAGATTATTGTTTTATACTTTGTTTTTCTTCTTGGTGCAGGGGAGAAAGGTACTGGGAAGAGTGGAAAGCCTCTCCACTTCAAGGGAAGCAAGTTCCACAGGATCATTCCTAGCTTTATGATTCAAGGAGGTGATTTTACACTCGGTGATGGAAGAGGCGGTGAATCAATCTACGGTGAGAAGTTTAATGATGAGAACTTCAAGCTGAAGCACACTGGACCTGGTAAGCCTGTAATTCTTCTCAATAAGTTGAAGTTTATGTGTTTGATATAGCTCACACAGGCATGTACATATATTTTAAGCATGGACTAAGAGACTTGCATTTAATCTGTTGAAATATTGCTTGTTTTAGGACTCCTTTCAATGGCAAATGCTGGTAAAAACACCAACGGTTCACAGTTCTTCATCACGACTGTAACAACTAGCTGGTAATTAACAATGCAGTCTATTTCCCATCTTTAGTTTTGTTTTATTGATGACGTGTTTTTAAACTTCGGTCTATATAATTTGTTGAGATTTATATCTTTCCCATTGTCAACTCTATATTACAGGTTGGATGGCAAACATGTTGTCTTTGGAAAGGTGCTTTCAGGGATGGACGTGGTGTACAAAATTGAAGCCGAGGGGAAGCAAGATGGAACACCAAAACGCAAAGTTACCATCGCAGACAGTGGTGAAATTCCCTTGTCATCATAACTTTTTTTATCATCCAACAAAGATGCAGTTAACTTTTTTGACATTTTATGCAATCAAAATCTCTCCACTGTTGAGATGACATAATATGTAACGGACATAATATGGTTATCAAATTATTAGCTAGTAGAAAAACGTGATGGGTTTTCTTTCTATTAGAAAAAAGTTTTATTTATAAAAGAGTTTAAACAACCGATTTCCTTGCATCTCATTTAATTTCATAGTTTGTATCTTTTTTTTTTTTCTTTTTTTTTTTGCCTGGAACATGGCATTGTCTTTTCATTTACCCTCTCCGTGTGTTGGAAATCAGAGATGATACACCCACTGAAGGTTTGCACCGCAAAGTGTACTTCGGTGGAATCCAATGGTCCTGGAGCAACTCTAACAGGGGGTTAGTCTTCGAGTGATTTCAGGGGAGTTGAGTGTATTTTAAATCTCAGGGATTTTGAGAGAGTTTGAGTGTATTTTAAATCGGAGTTGAGTGTATTTTAAATTTCAGGGATTTTGAGAGAGTTTGAGTGTATTTTAAATCTCAGGGATTTTGAGAGAGTTTGAGAGAGTGTAGGGAGTTTGAGAGAGTTTTTTGTTTTTGAGTTTAGGGAGTTTGGGTGAGTGTAGGGAGTTTGAGAGAGTTTATTAGAGGGAGTTTGGGGGAGTTTGAGAGAGTTCACTCCTAACTCATTCTCTTTTAAGAAACAATAAACACTTATTTGCAAATAACATTGATCTTTAATCAAAAGAAAAAAATAAATGAAAATGATCATATCTCTGTATCAATAGTATGTTATTTTGTGCAACGAGATAATTTTTTTTCCCTTCAATTTAACGGTCTCCATACAATTCTAACTCCCTTTGTTCACGAACATTTTCCCACATATCATCCGCTATATTCTTTCTCCATGCATTAGCTTCTTGACGTTGTTGTTCTTGAGTTTGTTGTGTCAGAATTTCATCGTCATTTACAAGCGTTGATGGATGGCTATCTTCCTCTTCCTCGACCGGAAATTCATCTGAACGGCATTCTTTTCGTAAGAAGTTGTGTAGGCCTGCACAAGCTGTCATTATCTCCGCTTGCACCTGATACGGAAATGGAGGTTGAGACTTAAAGATCAAGAAACGAGACTTCACAACACCGAACAATCTTTCAACTACATTCCTCAAAGAAGCATGACGCACGTTAAATAATTCTTCAGCCTTTTTCGCATGATTACCCGTACCAGAAAATTCTTTCAAATGATAACGTTGGCCACGAAATGGTGTTAAACAATATCGTCGGTTTGCAAACCCACCATCCCCCAAGTAATATTTACCTGAATAAAACACAAAAAGAAAACTTCGTCAAGTAGAACCCGAATATAACTTAACCAAAAAACTCAAAACTTCACATTAGATAAAAGTAAAATTACCTTGCGGTATTTTCAGTCCATTTCTTTTCCAGAAGCACATTTATTCCCAAAAACAATAAGCAAGTCACCATAGTCTTTACCATTATCTTCCCTTAAGTTAGTTTGGTTTGGATGGCTCTGTTAACATACAAAAAATAAATAAAGGATAAAGCATGAATTAGAACTCTGCACAAAATAGAAGAAAAAAATATCAAATTTAGTTTTCAGTAAGTAACACACACATACCTCAAAGTAATTGTTCCACATCTCGTCGGATCCAGTAATCATCTTGTTAGCATCATCCCAACCGAATCCAGAAGTACAAGATTTAAACAAATCCTGGTATTGACCAAATCTAGTCTTCAACCATCTATGTTTCCCTTTATAGTTCTCAAAAGATTTGTCACAACCACATGCTTGGTTAAGTTTTGGAAGTATCTCCTCTTCCACTATTCTCTTAGTAAAACATCCACTAGTGTCTTTCTTCTTCTCCAGTGTAGCTTCTACCAACAGTTCCAATAATTTCTCAGTCTCTCGAGTTGTCCATTGTTTGTAATTCGTAGCCACTTCCGTTTCCGGTTCCGTATTCTTATTCTTCCTGACATTGTTTTTCTTCTTGTTGTTTTCAGCAGGTTGGCTGGATTTTTCCATTCTATGGTGTGACATGTTAGCTACATTAGTACTTAGACTAATACTAGAACTTAACAAAGCAAGGATAGTAATAACACCAAACAGTCTAATGTAAACATGATAAAAAAAATGTGATACTAGATTACACAGTACTAACACGCAGAGCTACTTAGCCAAATTGTCAATCAAAGAAAATCCCTTAGTAACTCCTTGCAACAAAAGCACCGTATGAATTGGCTAAAACACGCCAATACGGAATGAAGTACGCCACTGTATTGAAATTTGGCATATAGAATAGAAGAGAAGTATGTGTCTAAATAAGATGACTTAACAAGTGATGGTGATTCTCAATGACACCCATGCAAAGTAGCAAGCCAATTAATGCATGATGACATAACAAATTATGAAGATAGCTGTAAAGGAATTCTGTTTCACCGAAACACAGTTTCAGATTGTCCAATCTTTGCAGTACTAATACTTACCTGATCCTCTTTAAATTTTTATCTTACACTTACAACTCAATATTCCACAACACATTCAAAAATCATAGCATTCCAACGGTTCGTTAGAAAGATACATTACTCAGAGCCCGACTACTTTCAATACGTGCATAAAGAATTCAGTTTCGGATTTCTCACACTTTGGTGTATCTAAAGTGATCAGAACTTCATGAAATTTCTACAGTAGGTAACCTTCATATATACAAACATCATACTAAAATTTCAGCTTTGTCTGATAAGCGGAGAATGATATAAATAGGAATCAGTCCCCTATTCGGGATTTAAACTCAGCAGACCATAGTCATATATTGTGCAAGCTTTGCAGTAGCAAACGTGACCTGATCGGCGTGAAAATTTTACTGTACTTCTATAACAAGGTAAACTACGACATACTCAAATTTCATCATATTCCAACGGTTGAATTTAAAGATATCATTATAATCAAATCATGCAATTTCTTACCAAGATCTTTTGAACCACAAATTAGGGTTTTGACAGAGAGAGAGTACCCACAAAAAAAAACTATACACACAATCAAAATAAACAATCATGGATATCAAAGATATGAAAAACAATCAAAATAGTACACAAATCAAACTATTATAAACAATCATGGAGATCAAAGAAGAAAAAAAACATACCTGGAGAAAAAAACGTTTCCTCTTATTTCTCCTATGATTTTCTACGCACCAAACTCCTTCCCAAATCTCTACTCTTTTGAGAGATTTGTTGTGAGACCAAAATACACTAAAAACTCCTTCGAACTCCCCAAAGAAACCAACTCCTAGTATTGTAGGGTTTTATGACTAACAGGGAGTTCAAGCGCTTTTTTTAAACTCCCCAGCGACTAACAGGTGTTTTCTAGAGAGTTTAGGAGACTCCTCTAAACTCCCCCACGACTAACGGAGATTTGGAGAGACTCCCTCAAACTCCCTCAGGACTAATAGGAGAAAACCTAAATACATTAAAATCTCTCGAACTCTCCCATTGGGATATGGAGTGGGGCAGAAGTGGGCCCCACCCCACCTCTCACTCGGTATACGTTGCGGTACAAAATTTCGGTGGATCAATCATTTTTGGTTGGAAATTGAAACGTACAAAATTTCGGTGGATCAATCATTTTTGGTTGGAAATTGAAACTTGGCACCGGAAACAGTAAATCTGTCTTTTTAATTTCTCTAGCAAATCATTTACCTAGTGAAACATTAACCAAAAACATTACTCTAATATTTTCCAAAATTAGTCAATTTGAGTCAACTCAAAGAACGACTTTCTAATGTTTTTCTTCTGTTTTTTTTTCCGGAAAACACGTGAGACTCATGTATTGATAATAAGCCCCAATTCATAATCCGAAAAGCTACGAGAGTCATTACGGATCATCTTAGCTAATAAAACATAAAGATCAAGGTTCCAACATTATCACAAGATTTGCTCCACAATTACTGATCATGAGAATCATCTTTTTCTACTAATTCTACCATCCCGGTAATCAAATAACACAGTAATAGGTTAAATGGTCTAACTTGTTTTGTTAGAAACAAAGACAAACTACACATAACTACAGATTGTAGAAGTGTAGGGATCATCAGTTGACCCAACCATTTCTCAGGGTTTTCAATCCAAAAGTAACAATCAAAACAAACTAAAATAAAGTAACAGAAGTTTACTGGGTCGGTCGGAATCGGTGTGAAAAAACTTGAATATGTCTGAATCTGCATCTAATGTTTTTCTTTGCTCGCCACGTTACTCTTCTAAAGAGGTGAATCTCAGAAAATGTATTCTAATGTTTTTCTTTGCTTGTCTCGTTACTTTTTTTTTTCCCGGAAAAGAGGTGAATCTCAGAAAATGTATTAATAACCCCGGCTTTGGATATCGGAAACCTTACATCAGTTTTCTAGCATCAAAATACATTCATCAAATCTATTGTATTTCTAGCATCAAAATACATTCATCAAATCTATTATATCTCCACCAGTTCCTAAACAATTCTATCCTTACAAACATAAAAAAACATTTCTAAAGCCTTGGAGGGCTCAACAACATCAGTGGGCCAAATTGATTTTGAAACAAAATCAATATGGATCACTGCACAAAGCAGTGACTGGTTCAGGTCCAACCCAGTGTTATCAAGAACATGTACATTCAAGTAACATGAACTAAAGTTTTTAAGATAGCAGTATTTACAGATATCAAAGTGACAGGAAACAGAGTAACATTGATTTTTTGAATAGGTCTTTAGTGGTCTGAATCGGGATGAATCAGACCGAATCAGCTTTGGAGTCTTGGTAGCAGTTTTGGTAGCTGAGGAACTTGTTGATGATCTTGGTCTAGTTGTTGTTGTTGTCTTTGTTTCCTTAGTTGTATCTGATGATGTTCTTGGTGTAGTTAGATTTACTTTTTCACCCATTTTCTTCTACTTGAGCAGATCTTCAACTGATGAAGAAGAACGGACACAAAGATGAACCACAAATATCCAAAAACTAAGAAAAAAGTTAATATCTCTTGTAACTGTTTATGAAATCAACAAGGAAATCAGAAGAAGAAAAGAAGAGATATAAACAAAGTAAGGTACTAATAGATCTCAAAATAAAAATCAGTTGTGATTTGAATCTAAAAAACAGTCGGATTCAAACCCAAAACTGAACAAAAGTACTAGAAATTATCAAATAGGGAAGATTAAACGAAGTTAGACAATGGGTTGAGCTTCCCCTGCTCTGATTTGCTCCAATTGAGCCGTTCTGGGCGGGGGAAGAGTTTGTCTGCTAGGGTTTGGAGAAGTTTTCAGATAAAAAGTTTTTCTAAAGAGAGAGTTTTTTATTTAGGGGTTGGAAAATTTGGAATGCACTTATTTCGTTTCGTTACTCAAAACCTAGTATTGTCACCTCTGCCAGCTCCGACCTCATACCTTTTTTATGGAGTGTACATCTATATGCCTTGCTTGTTGCATGCTCATTGGAGCACACATTTTTATTTCTTTTCTTTTTTACTGAGAACAATTACTTATTCACGGGATATTTTAACGTTCCTGCAACGATTTCAACCTTAAAAAAATAGTATCCAATCTTTTCATGCATATTTAAACTGATATATAGCTCTAGTATCTCTGCTAGTTTAGGCTAAAAAATTTATCCCCTCCTTTTTCTCTTCAAAGTTTGAAACAATCTTTCTTCTTCCTGCGATCATGGCTTATGCTTATGATCTTAGTGGATTATCGTTAGCTCAACGTTTCGCAAACCACAACAATGTTGGCCTTCTTCCAACCCCACCAGAGTTCATCAGAGACTTTGCAATAAAAAAAAGAGCATTTTAGCAAGAATTTCTCAACTGACCTTTTTAACAATGGGAGATTAGATGTGCTCAAGTTCATTTCTGGGGTCCTAACATAAATTTTCAAATTAGAGAAGTTGATCCAAACCTATGCATCACCTGCTTTCATACTTATGAAGATTTTTTTGGGAAGCCTCAAATGGTCCATGGTACCCGTTTAGCAATGTATTGTCGGCTACTAAAGCCTATCCCGGAAAGAACATCTCTACAGATTTTTTTAAAGAAATCCCAATTTGGGTTAGTATCCTTAATGCGAAACATGAGCACATAAGTCATGAAATGATAGGACTTAATTATTAATTAAGATAATACAAACACTAACCACCTTCAGAGTATGAAAGTCCAAAGAGCGCAGACTCGCTACGGAACCTCCTTACAACAGTGAACATCAGCATGAACCGTTGGGACTCTCATCTCATACATACAGGAAGAGTAGTGGCAAAGACAAGGCGAATAGAATATGACTAATTATTTTAATGTCTATCCAAGACAAGATTTTCACACAAAGAGTATGACATAAAGGTTTTGATAAACTTGAGCAACCTTGACATCAGAAAACATAGTTCTCGTAATGTAATTTTGTGCACACCTCGTATTATCAAGCTAATATTGTGAGGTTGCACACATCATTAAATTTAGGTACTGATGGAATGAGTAGGAAACTCACCACTTGTGTCACTAGTCGACACAACAAGGTCATTTGTATTTTTCTTACCGTTTCTGGGCTTCCTTATTCTTTTCTCTCGTCGAGGCTCTGAAGTTGTAAAATTATTCAAGACAAGGTTCATATTCCTTATATCATTCTGAAGCTTAAAAAGAACCTTGTCATTTTTCTTCGATCTTTGACACTTCCCTTTACAATGACCACAATCTCCACAGAAAGTGCAGTGAGAAGAAGGAGAATTATCAAGAGGTGCGGTTACCTTTTCATCGCCATGAATATTTTCATCTTATTTAGATCCTGCAAGACTGAAAGTATTGTTCTTGGTGAAAGAAGTATTACTCTTAAAACCAATACCACTCTTGTTACCAAATGACTTTTGACCAAACAACATGGCTGAGATCTTACCAGAACTTCCTGAGAGCCTTTGTAAGTCACACTTAAGGGTATCAATATCTTCATCCTTAAGAGATAGGGTTTTTGTGAAACTTAGGTTAATAGAGGATGACTCTAGATTTCAACTAGGACACAAAGTGTCAGGGATTGAATTTCCCAGTTGAAAGAGCATCTCTAATTATAGTTTTTCAAGACTGAGGATTGCTTAGAACTCAAGCTAAGATAACTTGAGAATCAAGCAAACACTCTCTTTGTTTAGATGAAACTATAGTTAGGATTTTAAGTAAGTATGTGACAAATTTATCTTGAAAACTACACACAAGAATATACACCGTGATCCTGTTGTGGAACCGTGTACAATGACTGTTCTTTTTGGAAAATATTTCTTATGAACTATAAGTAATTTGATATTCATTTAAAACACTTAAGAATTTAATCATTGATACACATATACAAGTGTTGTAGTGATCAATGATGTCTTAGAGTTGTTTAAGAGAGACATATCAATGCTAAACATATTTTAAAAAAATAAGTCTTTGAGCATCTGCTAAATTTCACTGGGACCGTTGGTAAAACGGTTCGTGAAACTTAAGGCAAGTTCACGAGTCAGGGTGTTACGCTTCGTGAACCAGGTTTGCCAACCCTACTCGGCACAAAAACGATCAGATGGCCAACTGTTAGCCTTTTACACCAACATGAAAAATTCTGATACCACGGTTTGTGAACTGTCCCATTATGTACTTGAGGTTTGCGAACTAGTTCGCCAACCTTCCCTTAATTATGAAACTCATATATCTATAGTATGCGAAGTGGTTCACCAACCTACCCGAGCCGAAATATTAGAAGTTTTGAGTTTCTATCTTTTGATGTTTGAAACATTCCCAAACTATAAAATCATTTACATGGGAAATCTTCAACTGATCCACAAATTAATTCTTGAACAATAAAGTGTTTCGTACTAATATATTGTTAAGGACCTTTGGAAATCTATGCTTGAATCATATTTCGAGATATTTTACAAGACAAGCTTGATTGGAAATTTCTTCTTTGTAAATATACTAGCTAGAAGTCATATGACATAGTCTTATAAGATAAAATGGTAAGATAGTGAGTAAAATAAAATGGTTGAGTATTCACATACCTGATTAGTGAAGTTCTTCAAATGTATTCTTCGATTTCCAGTCTTCGAGGGTGATGTCTGATACTCAACTACCAAATTTTAACATAGTCCGAGACTTGACATAGTATATTAGAAATCAAGATATAGTCTTGATTAACTAATATTGACAACAAGATTGAGATAACAAAACTTGTGAGTTCAACCGAGCATTGCTCTAATACGTATTATATTGTGTATCTGTTAAAGCATTGCTCGGTTGAACCCACCAAGCGTTGGTATGTCAAGTTTGGTTGTCATATTTTAGTATCAAAACTCAATTAGAGTCGCTTGATTAAAATTACTAGAGCCAACTTTATTTAGGTTGGACTAGAAAGTCTAGGAATATTGAGACATACAAGTATTATTCTGAAGAACGTGAAGACGTATCGACTACAACGAAGACATCATACTTCCACTTGAGGTTAGTGATATTGACTTGACTTGTTTTCGTTCCTACCATTTATTTCAAGTCGTTTAAGATTGAAAAACATAACATGCGAGGTTATATATATGATACTCTAGTATTACACTTGGTCATATTAGTATGATCAAAGTGTCAAGGAAGTATATTGAATCACGAAGTATAACGTTTATCCTTTGAACTTCGTAAATGCAACATTGACTTAATCTATGTAACTTGTTACTTGATTGTGTATTGGATATATGTATGATTTCATCCTAGAAAACCATGTTTCATTACATTGGTTTAAAGGAAGTACACATACGAATTTGCTTCGTAATTAATTTAAAAGAAATCAATAGGTGTTTTGGTCTGGTTTCCTATGAAGATCTTTTGGATGACCAATTCGAACCTAAGTTGGGAATTCAGGTAGAACCGATCTTAACTTATGTTGAGAGTCAAGGTAGAACCGAATCCTTACCTATACTGGTGGTGGAACCGATCCTATCTTTTGTTGGGAACCATGGTAGAACCGATCCCTACCTATATTGGGAATCTTGGCAGTACAGATCCTAGATTTTTTCGGAATCATGGTAGAACCGGTCCCTACCTATATTAGGAGACTTGGTAGAACCGATCCTAGATTTGTTGGGAGTTATGGTATAACCGATCCCTACTTATATTTGGAAACTTGGTACAACCGATCCTAACCTATGTTGGATTCATGGTAGAACCAGTCCCAAGAGCAAAACCGATTTTCAACACATATCACTTTACGGTTTTTTGTGAGTTTGGAATGAGGGTTTTCTAGATAGGAAAGTTCCAGATGTCGACATAATTTGTACATGTACATCATTCTTAGATCAAGTCTTATGGTGGAATCCAAGCTATTCCAAGTGTGGAAAAATTGTGGAATGTCAAGTCTAATGGCTTCCAAATTAGGGTCATCCACACCTTTTCCAAACTATGTTCCATGATATTGTGGAATGGTTGATGGAATCCAAGAAAAACGTTAATCTTAATAGCGTTGAGCGCTATTCAAAGTAGCACAGTAGAAGACAAAAAATTGTTATTCAGTTTGGCGTTGTGCGTTATTCAAAACAGCGCTTTCCATTAATAATTGGTTTTTCTTCCTTAAAAAAACTTCGTACCTGATTCCATATTCAAGACTGATAAACACGTGTCTCAAAGGAAATTGAGAAAAATATATATGTCAAGTTTCAGATCCCTTGAATAAGGGTGCATATGTGACGTGTCAGATTATTATTGGCTATCATTTAACTAGACAACAAAAAAATAAATACTGAGAGAATATTAAAATAAAAATAAATAATTAAATACACTTTTACTCTCTATCTGTTCTAGAGAGAGGACATTAAAACTAAAAAAAAAAAAAAAAACTAAAACTTTAACGCCATTTTGATTAGCGCCAAACGCTATTTAGATTGCGTTTCTATTGTTACAACATAAGACTTGAACTTCCATGATCGATTCCAAATGCTGAGGTGTCATAGAATATGGAAGATGAAATTCTTCCACCATAAGACTTGCTCTTATCATTGATTGTTCAAAGATATTCCTTGATACTCAAGGTGATCCCAAATCGAAATATTGAAAATCTTTTAATTAAGATTTTCGATTTTTATGTTTTTGATTTTCCAGCATTCAAAACATATATCTATAAAAACTATATTATTTAAGTTCTATACTAATATTAGATATTTTCTAAAAAGAGATTTCGTAATTACATGTTGGATATTAGTTGTAAATATAAAACCGAAATGAAGTATTTTATTGCATATCTTGAGAATATTTTGGTTTTGGTTTCCTTGTTGTCCAAACAACCCTGGTCTATAAATAGAGAAGTTTGACATTCTTACAAACGATCCTTAATTATCCATGCGAACTTCACTGTTTCCGGCGGAGTCGACTACTAGTATTACTATACCGGAGAGATAAGTACCCTAATTAGGCGAAATATCTTACGTACGCTCATTTTAAAACATCTTTGGGATCAAGAATATCTAGCAAGTACCGTTGGTGGGAAACTAGACAAGAGCATTGTTATTTAGTTTTCGATTGATTTGATTGACTAACGGTTGTTGAAACTTTAATTGCACCTAGTTTTATTATTCTTGAGATCCTTCTCAAAACTGTTTTTTGATCTTAAGACAACTTGTGACATTCATTGTTATCAAACTCTGTTCTGTCCGTGATCAATCATAAATGGAATCAATTTTTTTTTTGCAGGTACAATTGGAGACAATTGAAGATTTAAAGACAAGAAGATTTTTCTGGTCGATTTCGCATCTTGTGATATTACTTTAGGCACATATCTTGATTGGCTGGGATCCTACTAAGGAGTTTACTTGTTTAAACAGAAGGAGTTTACTTGTGAATCTAGATCTGATTATTTCGGATCTTAATTGATCTTACCCGACAAAGGAGTTTACTTGTTTAAACGGAAGAGCCTTTGTCAAAACTCAACATATCTTTAATTAATAGAGTGGTTACCAAAAATCTTTGTTCTTTACTGCTTCGAATACGATCAAAAGGAGTTGAATGCTTAAGACTTTACATCGGTAAAGCAACTCAAGGTAAAGCGAGGGTACCCAAATACACCTCAAGCTAAAACTTTTCCTACCTATAAGTCCTTTCTACGAAAGTGATTGTATATGGACTGGGTCGAGATGATACAACTAATCGGTTCACACTTCGTTTGATCGTCTATGGATACGATATCGAGACAATACAACAACGAAGTATGTTTACTTGATAAAAAGGTTCGGACTTAACCAAACACATTAGGATTGCTTATCAAGTAAATATGAATTAACGTTTGTGTAATTTACTTTAATTATAATAAAACAATTATAATGCGGAAATATAACGTAAATGACATAGCAAGATTTTGTTAACGAGGAAACCGCAAATGCAGAAAAACCCCGGGACCTTGTCCAGAATTGGATACTCTCAGGATTAATCCACCACACAAAATTACACCAACTTCGTATAGTTGAGACCAAGCAACTAAACCTATAGTTCACCTAGTTCCGTCTGTATTCCCACGCTACAACTTATGAATAAGTCACGTACTTGGAACAATTCCTTTGGTTCGTATTCCAAATAGTAAAGGAACAACAAATATTTTTGGTATCAACTCTATTCAACCAAGTGATGTGAGTCGGACAAAGGCTCTTCTATTTATCTTAACATAAACTCCTTCGTCAGGTTCTTATATCTATCTTATGTTCAATCACCAAAGGTAATTGTTAAGATGTTGCAATCAATACTTTTAATCACAAAGAATTATATTGATGCTGATCTACACAACTAATCAATCCAATCTACCACAAGGATAAACCGATTATAGTTGGATCCTCTTATACCGGAACAAGTATTGTGCACACCAAAGATTATGAACCCAAAATCAGAAATCTTCAATATCTTCTTTGTCTTCAAATCTTCTTAGATCTTCAATAAACACCTGCACACAACAACTTGAATCTCTTGTGATCAATCACGCACATAACAGAGTCTGTTAACAATGGATTATCACAAGATCGTCTTTAGCACTAACAACAGTCTAAAGATCCCTGTCGAAACTTCGATCTAGTTTGAGTGAATCTTATATCGAAAAAGAAGATTCTAACGCATAAACAAACTAGGTGCAATCAAAGTTCAACCACCGTTAGTCAATCAAATCAATCGAAAACACAAGATAAACCACAATTATCTAGTTTCCCACCAACGGTACTCGTATAGCTTCTCAATCCCAAAGAAGACTTTAAACTGAACGGCCGTAAGAGATTTCACCTAATTAGGTTACTCTCCTCTCCGAATAGGCGGCTACACCAGTAACAACACAACCGAGGAACTTTGCTGTCACGAAGGATTAGTTTGCTAGAGATGCAAACTTCAAGTATTTATAGACAAGGAAGTTTGGACACCAAGGAATTTCCGAAACCGAAAATATGTCAAAGATATTCAATATATTCCAAATTCGGTTTCCATAATTCCTGGAAATGCTCAGTCCAAAATAATGACCGAAAATCTCTTTGGAAAATCTCAACTAGTAAATCCACATTACTAATTCTCATTTTCCTAAAATAAAATTAACAACCTTAATTAAAAGATTCTTAACTTATTTATATTTTGATCCTGGAATTTTTCTTCATGTAGCTATTAAGGAATAACTTTGAACAATAAAAGATAAACATTATTGTACGTGTTCAAAGTATGCCGACATCCTTACTTTGTAAGTCCTCTTTCATACTTACAACCTTGAAACCGATTTTCCACACTTCCAAACAAGTTTAGAATTGGATCATCTGACTTTCAAGAACTATGCGATTGATTAAGAAACACTCAATCATAAATCATGGGTTTAACGGTTCTACCAAAACAAGTTTCCTCCATGTGAGTATTGTGCATAGTCACACTAGATTTTCAAAATTCGGTTGACTAGGTACTAGGATCGGTTCCCCACATATATATGGTGTCTAACTTATATGTGTTGCACATATCCATAGGATCGGTTCCCCTTTGCCTAAAAACGTGTTGCATATGTCCATAGGATCGGTTCCCCTTTCTGCTACAAACTTGTTGCACCTCATACAAGGATCGATTACCCTTTGTGATGTGTTTCACCTCTTCATAAGATCGGTTCCCCTTTACCCAGATTCGGTTCAACAAATCACAAACTCGATCATACCATCTCAGGTGATTACTTAAGATCGGCTTCACTAATAAAAGTCATACCAATACATAAGTCAGGCCTTTGTAAATAGTTTTACCAAGAGCACAAACAAAGTCGTGAGCGGTTATACTAAATCACACATATTGGATGTTCACAAGATATGCAATGAATAACAATCCCAGTAACGCCCAGCGATTTCCTTTTCGATTCATAAACAAGTTTATGAACTTACTTCCTTAAAACACATGTAAAACATTGTTTCCTATGATGAAATCCTCACCTCATATACCCATACATAATCACAATAGTATTTAAACGATTATGTCGATGTCCTATCTACAAAGTTTAATGGTTAAGCAATAAACTTCATATTGTATTCCTTAATACTATGTCTATCTAGAGTGTTCATGCTTCGTAGTTTTGTTTTCAATATGCACGACTTGAAAGATACGTTAGGAAATGAAACAGTTCAAGTCAAATATCACTAACCTCAAGTGGAAGGATGATGTTGTCGTTGTAGCTTCTTACTTCTTCACTTCTTCGAGTCTTCACAATACTTGTAATGTCTCATATCCTAATACTTTCAAGCTAACCTATACGAAATTGAATTTAGTACATAATCAAGCAACTCTTAAAATGAGTTTTGATTCACTAAAATATGACAACCAAACTTGACATACCAACGCTTGGTGGGTTCAACCGAGCAATTCTCTAACAAAAAAGCTTTTGGAGAACTTCTTCAACTAAAGATAAGTGAAGACTGAACCACCTATTTCTAAAGTTATATTCATCCTTTTATCTGTGAGACGTTGTCGAATAAATAACTATTGCAAGCATATTAAGAATTTTGAGTCAAGTTTATCTTGGTAATTAGTTCTCGAAATATATGACTAAGCTTAATGAACATTTTTTCATACTTGATGAATTTTGGTTAAGAACAATTTATGGTTCATAATCTAAATCGTGATTCAAGAATTATCATTCAAAAATCGTTTGGAATAGTGATATGTGTCATTGATGTTATTTAGGAATTTTTTGAATTCATTTAAAGAGAAATATAGAACTACTGTAAATTTGGATACAGGACAATATGCATACCAGCTTACATACGAGTGAAAACTGTTATAGGCCCGGAACCGTAGTACATGTACTCAGTACACATACCAAAGTAGTTATATGTTGATAGTGATTCAGTGGTACGCATACCCGGTACCCATACCACAAAAAGTCAGTGAACTCGTGAACCTGGAATGGTACTGTTTTGGGGTAAAAAACTGATTTTGTTGTTTTTGGTAATTTGGGGTGTGTTGATGAGAAACGAGTTCAAACCCTAAACAAATGCATTGCATGGGAATGCTTTTAGGTTCGAGAAATCAATCTGTAAGACTCTGGCCTAAACCAAGAAATGGTCGTTCCAGATTCAATTCGCTCACAAAGTGAAGGAGAAGGGTTGATCATAGGGAGGGAAGCGAAGAAGGTGTTGAGATTGTGAAGGTGTTGGCTGTTTATGACTTGAATCGGAATGCTGAACTGGCTTGCACAATGTAAGCTATCAGTTCTGGGTGTTTTCTAGATACTGTGACAACACTTGGATTATGTTTTGTATGAAAATAGGTCGGAGAACCTATTTATACAAGTCATGGAGCGCAACCCTCATCTCGTAGGAAGTGGAGGAAGTGGATTGATGGAGTAGTGGGGTCGTGTAGGTGATTGACATACGATCACGTCTTTTCCCACTTCTCTCATCATCGTTAACCTTCCATGCCTCCTGACACGTTCTCATAATGGGC
The DNA here is from genome assembly GCF_003573695.1 of Papaver somniferum. Classification (NCBI taxonomy): domain Eukaryota; kingdom Viridiplantae; phylum Streptophyta; class Magnoliopsida; order Ranunculales; family Papaveraceae; genus Papaver; species Papaver somniferum. Next base: position 5,311,556 of record NW_020628818.1, read on the forward strand.
GCGTTGCACGCCGCACGCTGTAACAACCATAAGTTGATGTCTCGGATAAGTGGGTCATGGGACCCGCGGAGAATAGCATGGTGCTATTAGGTGAAACAACCATAAGTTGTTTATGATGCAAATATAATATATTGTAAAGCAGCTCAAATTAATCGATGTGTATGAAGCATCATTGTTTTTTGAGTTTGATTGAATAAGTCGCGAATAAGCGTCTTAAAAGAGGAAGCATGATCGACCACCTTTGGGTATCGTTTGGTGGCCCTAGGGACACACCATTACTTGGCCGATTGCTTCATGTGGAAGAAGGATGGTCGGTCTTCACAATGTTGCTTTACTTGTTTTCTA